>NW_012027490.1:486126-566266 GCF_000956235.1 Wasmannia auropunctata
GGCCAGTGGGAGATTTAAGTGAAGAGCGGAGGGAGAGAGCGAAGATGGGATGAGGTAGTAATTAAGCAGATACGAGTAATTACGAGGATGAGCGAAATGGGGATGCTGGTGCGACGGAGAGAGAAGGAGGGCAGGGGAAGGGTAGAATACCAACGTGTCGACTGTGTCGAGAACGTATGGGTAACACGCTGCAGTTCGGTGTGTCGTCTCGTCGATTCCCGTTAGCTTTCAGGACCCGCCCGAGTCAACCCAAACTCGTCACACCGCTTGTCGCGTGTCTCTATACCCGTGTACGCGCAAGCTTGCGAGCGGTTGCAGATTTCATGTGTTCCTCTGACAAGCCTCCGACAAAGCTGTTGCATGCGATGCGAAATATAGGGGCGCTCGAAGAGCAGGTTTTACTCTTCCCCTTTTCACTCACGATAATTTTTGTCATCATAATTTCTCTCTCTCTCTCTCTCTCTCTCTCTCTCTCTCTCTCTTTCAAATTATGTAAAGAATTGTGCGTTTATATAATTGCACATCAATACACAAAAATCGCGTATAGATTTTAGATCGCACGAATGCTAGATCAATGCCGAAAGATTGATACTAAAATCTGCATAATTCAATAAAGTAAATTTAATTAAAAGTACGTTTCAACGAAATAAAATGTAACGCTCGAATGGCAAAACATGCATTAAGCTAGTTTACTGTACTACAAATTTTATTAATCATAAATCATTTATCATTGTACCCATAAATCAGACGACGTATTTATGATATTTCGAATTGCTTAATAAAGGATTAGCGTTATTTATAAACACGAGATCGTAATAGTCGTCATATTACAAAGATACAACTCCGGCGCACCGTATAATATCTCGAATTCGTACGTAACGTTTCTCGGGGAGATAAGCCAATCGTAGGATTCGTTGCGCAAAATGCCACCCTCTCATTTGAATTTGTAATCTTTTATTCGCGCGAAGCCAGCAGGAGCTAGCCACCTGCGCTCATCGTTCGCCGCAAAATTAAGTAAGTAGTTTCGCTCAAAGAATCGTGCAACGCGTAATACTATCGAAAACGTTTTTTGAAATCAATAACTGCTTTATTTCATTGTGAATTTATATATTTTTTAATCAATGCATGCATCAATTTCCTGAAATCGGTCAGAGACGCGTGCACGAAGGGATGCATCTAAGGATGCACCAACCGGAACGAGCACCCGACACACGTTCACGCGCGGACACAACCGACTTCCCTTCCCCTGGGCAAAAAAGGTAAGCGGATCCGTCATTGGCGTACGGTTGATATTTCCTAGGCGACACATTGATGCAAATCATTAACGACCAAGAATAATTTTGTTTAAGAAATATCACTATTTCTTTAAAGCTGCCTTTTTAATGCACTTTTGTTCAAAAATTGTTTATCTGCAATTCTTTTTCTGAGAAGCATTTCTAAAGCACGCAACAAGTTTATTTGTAGTTAGATGACTTTACATTAAAAAAAAATATATCACAAAGGATATTACAACTTTTGCGAAAAAACATTTGCGAAATTTTTGGCATGATTTTATTATAGCTATGAAGAAATTGAAATCGTTCTCTCTGAAAAGTAGTAACCTAGTGATTTATATTGCTTATTACAACTAAAAAGGCTCGTATCGACTTAACAATTGTTCTGGCAAACAATCTTACCTGCATGTCGGATTAAGGGGTGATTACGCCAATGTTTGAGCACGTGACTCGGGCACACGCCGGCACGCGCCACGTTTCTCACGGAGAGCACGCGCCTCTCGCTTACTTGGTGTCTCGCTCTCTCTCTCGATTTCTTACTCCCGCACTTTGTTTCTTCCCTGTCTCTCTTTCTCTCTTTCTTTCTTTGTTTCTTACACAATTCTTTCTTTTTTCTTCCATTTCTTCTTTTTTCCTATCAAATTTAAATTTACTCTGCTCTCATTTATTCCTATTTCGCGCATTTTCTATTCTTTTTTCATCTCTTCTCATGTTGTAATCTTATGTCACTTTAAATCTATTTGTAGCAGATTTTGGAATAGATTCTGTTTACATTCTTCTGTTTTATGTGCTATATATTTTATATATTTTAGTTCTGTATATTTTATATATTTTAATTCTTTCAATATTTTTATATTATATATAAAATTAATTGAATTATGACAAGAATTACAAATTGTTTAAAGTGAAGTATACAGTGATCCAACTATCTCTTGTCGCATCCTTCGTCTTTTGTCTCGCCTTTAATATTATATGACTCGCGTTCGTTACCGCTTTCGCTTATTCTTTTAGTTTCTTCTTAGCCTTTTCTCTTCCATTTCTCTCGCTCAACGCATTCTTTGTCTTCTCTTTGTCTTTTCCCATTCACGTTTTCTTCCTTATTACTCTGTATGGTATTTTCATTTTACTCCCCTTGTTTCTTTATTGGCACGTGCCTTCATACGTGGCGTATCTTGGTGGATTCCTGGCGTGAAATATTTCTTCTACTTTTTAAACATTTTTTACATATATTATTTTACTTTGTATTTTAATCGCGTCATATATTTATTTACTTATCAAAAATTATTATAATAAATTGGATACACACACACACACACACACACACACATTGACTTTTGATATATAAAAAAAAATTATTAATGGCAGCTGCAAAGAGAGAAGAAATGAAATAAGACGAATTTGAAAAAGAGTTGCTGAAAATAAAAATTTTTAACCCGGAAAGAATAAATAATAAGCCACCATATAAATGGACATCAAAAGTGATACGTGAAAGTGCATTGCAGGTTCTAACGAACGCTTGTCGGATTCGATATAGGAGTGTCTTTGTCGTATGAAAATCCTCGCTTTATGGTGCGACATGCATTATTCAGTAACCGGGTTCGCGAGAAACGTGTGACACGTTCTCCATACCACTTATGAAGGTACCTACCGCGTACAGAATTTTCAAGAGAGACATGTTTAATCCATCTTCTTTACGAGATTCATATTATAATACATTAGATTTCTACCTCTCTCTAAACGAATGATTTTGAAAATTCGTATATATTTTTTTTTATTTATCAATATATGTAATATCCATAAATATAAACGAGCTAAGTCGATGATTATAATTTCCAATCAAATTTTATATTTTAAGGAATATTTCTAATCCTATGTTAATACCTAATTATCTAAAAATTAATTTATAAATTTCCTATATTAATTTTACATCTAATATGTGTGTATAATAAAAAATATACGCATTTATGTGTTTACACATAAGAAAGAAGTTTCACGGAGCTATGTTAATTTCGTTTTTGCGTATAGCAAATAGTTATTCGGGATTACAAAAATGAAGGACGTAATGCAACGGCTAACTCAGGTAAACCGATTTTTGATGAGCCTCTATATACGGCGGTATATATCGCTTTGACGTCATGACGACATGCATTTGTGTGCGTGTGCGAAGCAAAGGAGCAGCTGCACGCCAACGGTCGTATACGCCCGCACACGCTTTGCGGAGAATGGCGATTAAATAAAACGAGGAGCGGAAAACGAGAAAGAGCCGCGTACGTGTGAAGGCGGGTTAATGTCTCACCGGTAGCCCGGAAGCTCCAACGATATGCTACAACAAAACACCTTACTTATACTTCGACAATAGCGAAGTATCAATACTTCATTTTCGACGCCGTACATTTAAAATTGGCGCCTTCACCTTTGCTAGACACCGATATATTGCAGTACAGTTGTAATATTTGCGAACACTTTATAGTCAATGGATATTTTATTTTACTATCACATATAATGCAGTTTTGCTATGAAAATAAAAAATACTCCGTAATAATTCCTTATTCAACTCACGTGAAAGCATGAGAGAAACTATTTTCTGGATATATAATATTATATTTTCCAATATTATAAATTGAGAAATATGTGTTCGCGTGGCATATGTCATGCAATCGCGACAACGACCACCGGATTCAAACGGACTTAAAGTCTGTCCAGTTAAACCACTTACACCACGATGAGAGCCGGTTAAAAGTCGGCGCGTCGTGGACGGCAACACCTGGTTCGGGTACTGCCATAGGTGGATACCAATGAGCGCGTGTATGGTGGCCGTTCATCCCCTGCAGGGTGATTAAATGAAGCATCACGATTCATAAAGGAGACCAACCGAAACACTATTGCACCCCTATATCGTCCACAAACTTTAGACAAAGGGCAGGTCGTTCTGTTAGATCGAGGAGTCAATCGTCCAAGTTTAACTTAAAATGTCAAATCCTTTATTGTTTAGAAATAACTAATATTAATTATAATAACAGCATTATTCGATTGAAGAAGAGATGTCCGTTTCGATCTGATATCTGCAAGGAAGAATTATAGCCGATATCGAGAAAGTTCATAAGCGAAAAATTAAGCTGAAAGATATAAAAGCAAAAGCATCTTTTATGTATAAACGAAGAGAATTCAAATCATTAGCGCGCATAATCGTACCGCGCTATGTTGTTGAGCAACCGAGTAAAATGTGATAGTATCAAGATGACGAGTTTTAACACATCAGTATTAACCTTAATAATTGTTAGCCTGAATTGTGTGAGACCCACGCGAGGCTATAAAGACGTAATTATCGCGATCCCGGCATCACTTTTGCCTACTTGGCAGAGCGTTCTTCGTACACGTGTCATCACTTTATGGCCGGTCTCGCTAAAATACGATATTATCTTTACATTTATCCACTCGTGGCCCAAGTGGCTTTATTGCCACTAGAAACGCCAGCCCCGACGAACAATATAACGTGTATACACATCGGATGATTTGTGTTTAGTCGTAAACTGTGTGTCTACTCTTAACATTTACACCTGCGTCGGCATCTACATCCTACATCTATATTTGTTAATGTTCGTTAAATCAATCGCGTATCGCGCATTTTAAAATTGATTGGTGCAATGTAATGGTTTTTACTTTTTATTATTATTAGCAATAAAACTGATAGTTTCAAAATAAAAATTATGAATATGTACTAATGTAATTCTCTTTTAATTTTCTCTATATTTTATTTTTTTTATATATTCTATTATTTTATAATTTATCTTTCTATATATTTTATAATTTAATCATTATAAAATATAAAACATTAAAAATATTAAAAAAATTATTAAAAAGAGATGAATAAAAAATCAATACATTGCCGATCATTTACTTAATAAAATAATATTAAGGGTTATTTGATTATTTCTAAAATTCTGCATAAAATGATACTGTCAATTCGAAAACTGTATTCAAACAGATGAATATAATTGTATATACACGCTAATAATCTCTCTTTTGCAATAGCGATTCATGATTAATTTATTTCTTTAAATAGTTGCGCTATATTAAAACTTCTTCATATGAATTTACAGAACTTCTTTTGGGTCTTCTGTTAATTTTTTAGTTGCCCCGCACTTAATCTTAATCGCTTCCTCGAAATCACACAAAGTTTTTCGCGGGGTAGCCCAGATTCCAAACCGTTGGCCCACAATAACTGCAGAGCACACGTATGTCACGTATGCGCGACGGTAAAACAAGAAGGATCGTTTGTCCGACGTGGATTAATTTAATCCGGCAGTCGCCGGAGGAAGACGGGAAAAGTTTGTCCTCGTTCCCTCTCTGTCGATACATGAAGAAGCGTAATTGTAACATTTAATAAAGAAATGACACACTAGGAGAAGTATCCGGGCTAATGCGCTCGCGTCTTGCACACGTATACATATAAATACACGAGCCGACCTCGAATTTACGAGCGCGTGCTACTGTAGAAGGAAAAATTGATCGCGGTGTCTACCCGTTGGCGAGAAGACCCGTCGCGTGTAACGAATAATTAATGTCCACCTTCGCTTTTTGCGCGATCTCCATGCTCTCGCTCCACACGTCTCCACCTTGTTGCAATATATTTCAATGGCACGGCATCTCATGTGATGATTGTCGTGTCATATGTGATAGATTGATGCTTCGTTCGGGAAGAATTGAAGTATTTGGAGTGTCTTCTAATTGATACAGATATTCGCCAACGGTAGAAAAAAATTGTCGGGACTCTTCTGTATTGTTAAATCTGAATTTCCGTAAATTAATTTTAAATGCGTTATTATTTCATTCCGCTTCATGTAACAAGACGATTACTGAGTTGACGAGAGATGTGCGTTTAATTTAAAAATACCTCATTTATGATAATGAAACTGAGAGGCACGCGCGTGGATTTCATTATCTGCAATAATAGCGGCTAGAGAAAATAATCGAAAAAATCCCGGAAGGAATCCTGGAATGCCCATCAAAGGCACGCGACTGGCACACGACGCTCAGCAAGGGGGTTACGCATAAGGTGCCCCCTTTTTTCGGACCGCCCTTCGCGTATGCGAGCCTGTGTGCGGTGTGTGTTTGGACGCGCTCGGGGGAACCGTGGTGGATCCGGAGAGTGGTTACTCGGTGTCATCTGGCAAGCAGAGGAGCCGGCGAACCCCGAAAGCACATGGATGTTTTGCGTCGTCGTGTGCGTTTCTACTTATAGCGCGATGCCTGTGCGCGTCGACATAACGGTCGGATCAGTCGATTTGAACCGATATACCCGGTACAGTGTGCGTGGCAGAGAAAACGTTGCGAGATTCTGTTACACGCTTTAAATTTAGCTGGATTTAACTCGCGTTAATTACAAGTCCATTCGTTGCATTGCTGTACCGACGAGTTTTGACAGATCAATTTAAAATTGTCGTCGTAAACTTTGTACAGTTGTAAGATTAAGGTCGAGATTCTCGAGGGATCTGATATTTCGTTTGATGTTATCTACGTCAATTTTTAGAGACACAATTTATTACTTTGCTGTTATAAATAATTAAACAGTTGTGAGATAATTTAAGAAAAAAGGAAATAACTTCTATAATTTACTATTATAGCTGTAATTTTTCATAAATATGAAAATTATACACACATTTCTTTTTTTTGTCTACAATATTTTTACTGACTTTTTACAAATGTCATTTGTGTCGAAACGGCACACTGGTACATTACGCACGATAAGATCCGCTTCGCTGATCTGGAGCGGTTAATCAGTTAACCGCACTTATACACGCGGCAAACCGACGCGGTGCACCCGATGATTTTTAATGCCCTAATTGAAAGAAGCTCATGAGCCACAGCATTCTCGACCAGGGAATTGGGATAATCATATAATCTGCCGGAACGACGAAAAAAGTACAAATGAGGAAACGGAATGGCCGGCAATGGAGGGGAAATGGAGGAACCTCATTTCATTTGACTGCATTCGATTTAACTTGTTTAATTAACGTCGCCATATGTCGTACTCAGATTCGGACGTGCATGATGTTGGCTGCGATTTTGTAACATGTGCCCAAGAAATGCTCAAAATAATGCAGTATACCAATTAAAATAATATTATTGATCTTTTGAATATATATCTCTTTTTATAAAGCATACATATTGATTTTATGCATATTTTTTATATTACATTACGTATATATTTCTACACATGTATACTTGAAGAAAATATAATTTATTCTTTCGAACGAATTTTTTAATATTTATCCTTTTTTAAATAAATAATGCAAAAAATATATAAATTATATTGTGATATTAATATGTATTCAAAATGTACATAAAATTTAGTATTTTAACTTTTCTTGCACACAGGTGTACATTTATATCTCTAAAATATTTACGTACGCAATGCCTTTTTAATGTATATTGTTATCAATTTTCAATATATTATTATTTAAAAAAAATACAAAATAATAATTTCAAAAAATAAGTACTATTTTCTTATATCAAATTCCTTTTTGTGAGATTTTCATAGATTAACAATAAAATAATACAAACATACACGATACAAAGGAAGGAGAAAGAAATAAAGATATGCAGTTTCGCAGGTTGAAAGAAAGAAATTGAGGAGGCATACACCAGTATAAATACAGAGGTCCGACTCTACCACTCAGGAAACGATATTAACGATTCGATTATGCTTTCTCTCCACTTCTCTTTTCTTCTCTTTCCTCCTCGTTCTCTCTCTTTCTCTCGCCAATCTGCTGCGCCGTGGGTGGCAGTCATTCTGCAGCTTCCACATGATGCGCGACACGTGTAATATACCATGTATGTATGTATGTATGTACGCGGCCAGCGATACGTTTACATGTACATGTATGTTCCAGATTTACCGGATAGTCTTTCAACCAGGTATTCTTTGACCATTTTCAAGACGATTTTATCTTAAGGATAATTTGATAGGGATTGACTTTTTAATTTCTGACACTAATTATGCTAATAATCTAACGTTAAATTGAATTTTTATTTAAAGAAAATACATACTACGAAATAAAATTTTGTAGTATACTTGCGTTGGCGCAATTTTAAATATGAATTAATTACATAATTATATTTTAGAAAATTCTAAGACGAAATTACAACAAAAGAGTGAAAATTTTTAAATCAATTTTCAACTACTATTCCTGCGAGATAGAGTGCTCGTTGCGTAAGCTGGATCGTAAAAATTGCTTTAAACTGATGTTCGCCATGTATGACAATGATTATACAATGTTGAGGACCAGTTTTTCACCAGCGCGACTTTCGCGATATTGAATGCGACTCTTATTTTCCACAAAAAATTTTCGTACACACCTTAATTGGACGCTATCGTTTCTGATCGATCTTTCGGTGGTTAATGAGCACGTATATCAAAGGAACGTTACGTTTCAAGTGTAATACTTCAGTAAGGTCAGATCATCTTCGTACATGTATTTCGATAAAGCCTTGGAATTAAAAATGAAGAAACGAGAGGCAGTTTATAATTTTTGTTAATCCTGATGTTTATCTTACAATTTCTGCAAAAATATTTATTAATAATTATACTTATACAAAGTGTGTTATCAATATTCTGAAAATTAATTTGAGTTGAAAATTCTGATATAAAAATGTCATAATACTCATAATAATGTTCGAATTATAGTTGGTTAGATATAGAGTTGTCACTCACAGGCAGTAACTCCATCGTCTATAACGAGTTACCGGAAGCTATTCATTTCCTTTGACAATAGAAATGAACCTGACAATGAGTGGGTGTGAAGCATATTTGCCATTGATTACTTTGCATTTGAAATGTCTGCAGAAGAGGACGATATATGATACGAAAAAAATGAATAGGATATGCGAACAGTCTTCATCTTGAATGTTACATAATCCGAAGGTAATTCATTTATATAGTTTCTATACGAGTATTCCACATTTTTTAGAGCGATTTCCCAAGGCTCCGACTATCGGCATTGCCACACAATGAAAGTCATTGTAGATAACAGTATTCTTTAATGAGAGGCAATGATCCTCAAGGTTAAAAGATCTTATTGACTATTACCTGTTTTCAAGTCGTGTTTACGACTTAACTATTATTTCATAAGCGCATTGATAACTTTAAATTAATCAAAAATTTTTAACAAATTTACTAATAATGAAATAATTAAACTCTAGATTCTAAACGTGTGGAAACACGTATACATAGTTACAATTGTAAAAGTTTCTTATCTTTAAATAAGAATTCTTGCATTTTCAAATATTCTAAAAATGCTTTATTTGTGTAAGTCAAGATAAGAAAGTTACATTATATAATCGCTAAGCATTTTAATTTTATTTTAAAATAGTCTTTTTCTCACAATAGAATATTCTTCTTATTGTTAGTAAAAATTTACTTTTACGCTCCGAAACGACTAAAACATTCTATGACCTTAATTATTAAAATAATTAATTTATTTCCAATTGGCACGAAGGCACAGGAATAACAACATTTACATTTGTGTAAGATCGCGTCGTTTATCACTTCTCTGGTAACACCTGCTACACGCCATTTTTACATATAGCGTAATAATCGGTCGTTATAATATCGCCTGGCATGATGACGATACGTTCGCTTTATTTGGACGTAAATCAGCGAAAGGAGTGAAAGGACAGCGATCAAGAGAACGGTCTTGCGATGCAAATCGCGTTTGCGTCGCCGCTTTTAACTTGACATCTGCGCAAAATTAAATGGAAACATCTCCATAACGATGTCATCTCGTTTCCATATGTTTGAGCGGATCGAGAGAAAGGTACTCACATCTAAAATTGCGTAAAAAAAACATTTTCCGTCAATTCGTATTTTTTTATGTTATGTTAATTAATACAATTTTTTTGCACATAATTATATATGCATGCGGCTAATTATCTGCTTTATATATAAGTAAGTTTAATCTTTTTTTTTGTTTTGTCTCTCCTCTTTCCATGTCATAATCTTACTTGCAGCGCAAATAAAGAAAAAGAATTTATTTAATCGAGATTAACGTGCAGGGATCTTCGATGATATATCTTCAGATTTCTTATCAGTTTCGTCGTTTCATTTGCCCACATCTCGTATAGCGTCCGGGTGGCGTCTGACGCACGTAAACAGCAAAATTATTATATCTGGCCGGCTTTCGCGATTGCGTACATGTATTACGCACACGCGTAGGGTCTCCGGTCCCAAGTGCGCAAACACACAGGTTGAAATTATATGGAAATTGGTCGGCGCGGCGTGCCGCGCCGGCCACATCGGAGTGTTATGACGGTGTTCCCAGCGCTCGCCGGTGGCGCGACGGGACCGACGGGCCCCATCGTCGGAGAGGGAACGTATTCCCGGGGACCACACCGGGTATCATTTGCCATTCCGCGCCATTATGCCGACCGAACGGGCCGAAAATGCGGAACCGCGTTTCACGGACGTCTACTTAAGTGATTTCACTGGGCGATTAAAGCCGCGTCCCTTTGGCCGATCGCCGGTACCGCTCCGTCGTGCTCGCCAGAAGCGAAATTAGGTCTCGGATTCGCGGCCCCTCGGAAAACGTTACTCGCCATATGAAGGGCGGTAGTAGGAGAAACACAGTTGTTGAGATCTCGGGACTCGTACGTTACCATCGATATTTGAATGCTGACATCGGTATTGGGTTCGTACGCAATCACATAATACGTTTATTAAAATACATTATCAAATTCGCTTGAAATTATTACTTAAAAGCAGAAAAGTTAAATTTTAAATAGAAACAAACGCACTAAGGAATTTATAATTTGAGAAATGTATATTTTCAAGAAAAATTGGTTTAATTCTGTAATTTACTCGAGTCTTGCGCGATTTGTGTTTTCGAAATATTATTCACTGAGCATAAACCATGATTTATTAATCAACTATTTATAAATCTATCTGTCGTAGTATATATTAATTAACATTGTTTACAAGTTACGTTTACTGCAAGACATTGGAATCTCCGAATTTTCTTTCCGGAAGAAATATAAGAAAAAGCTCGATAAGCAAGTTTATCTTGACGAATATGAGGAAAGCACAAGGAGAGAGAGAGAAAAAGAAGCGTAACGCTGCCAGCTGCACGCACGCGCTTCGTGGTTGCACCTGACCATTGAGCTTCTTTTCCAAGCATGAGCGGACTCTCCATCCATGCCCATAGAGGGTTCGTTAATAAGAACGCTCTTCAACTTGAATTTACCTCTAATAAGGGGTTTTTCTTTTCCGTTAGGGTTGCCAACAGATTGTGATCTACCGTACTGCACGTACGGGGCCACGAATGAGTGAGAAAACACGCGTCTACACAAAGTAGCGTTATCGTACGCAAAGTAGTTCTTGACTCTGAAAGACATCACAATTTCATGTCCTCGTCAAGATGGTACAGTTGACATGGAAGACTTCCGCTATTGAGACGAATTCGAGGAGGACGGATTCGACTTTTGAAACATGTACTTAAATTACCAAAGTCACGAAGTATTCCAAAGGCAACAATGTTTTTAGTGCACGAATTGCGATTGTTGAAATGTTTGTTTTTTATTTTTTTCATGTCGCATTTCCCAATTGTGAATTTTTTACGACATTGCACTGAGTAGCAGTTTGACTGAAAACTAATTATATTTTTCTGATTTTAAGCGATATATAATTTAAAACTGATCGTCGAGAATTTTTTAATGAAAGCAATGTTGCAAAAAAAGCGAGGAACCTTGACGTCATAATTCAGTATAACTACATCTCTTGTAAAGCTTTAATATTAAAAACGCATCGATCAAATCACATGTTTATCAATGGTCGAGCTAACCACCGTTGTAAATTTCACTTAGCCATAAACCACGCCGTTCCAAGAGTAAAGTAATTTATTCTCTCGTTAGACCGGCTCTTAATTAAAGCCTTATGCGACGTATATCGTCGTCCGTTTCCCCTTGCCGCCACTATCTCTCTTGCCCGCTTGCCGATAAAGTTAAAACGTGATTTACAATCTGCTTGCGTCGTGCAGCTTTCAATTTTCTGTCATTTGCTCTATATGCGGGTTATTAATTGCATTTGAAATCGGAATCACACCTAGCAACCGCTGGTACTATTATTATATCACGTATATGAGTATCAAATTTCATCCCTTCATTGCATTTATTATTTATTCGCTTTCACACATCTTTATCTTTACTTAACATCTTTATCATTTATCATCTTTATATCTTTTATCTTCTTTAAACAATTCATTATCTATTCAAGAAAATGCTGGTATTCAATTGATCTCATAATTTCTCTTCCCGATATTTTCAAATGTGTCATGCATCTTTGTTCTAAACATTAATTAAAAGATATTCTTTCTTATAAACATTTGATCAATAAAAATAAGATAGCTAATGACAAATGCTTTTTATTTTGCGTTCTAGTTATATATATTCATATAAAAAAATTATTTTGAATTTATTAATTGATGACAAGTACCATCGCATATAAGTTGTCAAGAATGAACTTGTTATAATACGCGCAGAAAATAATGTCATCAAAATAGTTTAAAGAGTTAATCTACTGTTTTTTTATTAAATGAGCTTGTTTTCCACTAACGCAATTAAGAAGCTAATAAAAGGGATAGTTCACGATGACGGCGGCGAGTGAAATTACAGACCGGTTTTCTCCGAAGAGGGATAATTGAAAGGGCGAGAAGTAACCCGTTGCCTCGGGGTTGAATGAAGAGGGTAAAAGGAAACGGCTCATGCTTCTGTTTATGGTACCTTAAGGTACTACATAGGATATGAATGAGCTTGTAGAAGACCCTTCCCTCGCTTTTGGCCAATGAATGAAGTCGCAAAACTTTTCGACCCCTGACACGGAGACGTTCTTCTTCAATGAGCGGCGAGAAGTGGTTGTCGCCCTTCAAACCAGCCAGCACGAACATTTTTATTTCGATCGATCATCGCGCGCCCGAGGAGCAACGAAAAAGAATTACAACGACTCTAAATACGCGTCGCGGTAATAAATCTCCACGGGAAGCCATTTGGCGGTCAAGAACGGTAATAAGGGACGGCGCTTTTATTAATGGAGGAATGCGGGAACAAGGGCCATTAACCCCTCCTCCCTCCCATTACCCGGATCGGATCAGCTGTTCTTCGGGGTCCTTCCTGATGGTTGCGCGCAGGGCAAACACGCCCCTTTAAATCTCGGTGGAGGACCGTACCCGAGTCGGCCACAAGATACGACAATGGGCCACATGCCCGTTAAACCACGTCGCGGGCTTGCGTCCTCGAAAATAAAACATCGTGATCGTGGGTAACATTTTCACAATTTAAACGCCTCTCGAGTATTAAAACTACCATGTATGTAGCAATGGGTATTTAAATCTCTTTTGAAAATTTTCCAACAATTTAAAAGTATAAAGATTCGAAGTACTTATATATTACAGATATTATACTTAAAACCGAGAATTCTGAAAAATTTTTTTAAAAATCTTAAATATATCACTTAGAAAACTTTCAAAAATTTTTCCATAAAAATTATTAAATATTTGAATGTTTAAAATTTTTTTTAATTAATTTAAAATGCATATAACATGTTGATCTTGATTATTGCTGCCAAATATAATATTTTCGACAAATCCATTATCATTAATAACAGCAAAAAAATAAATTTTTAGTTACCTCTAATATTACGTGACATATACAAAATATTCTAAAGCATTTAATAACCAATGAGAAATAATGGCAACCGAATCAGATCATCGTAAAACCGAAGCAAATCTGGTAAAGTAACGATATGCGCGATCATTTCGCGAGGAGATGAAGCTGCTCCCGATCTCTCCATATGATCTTCTTGATCACCGCGCGATACAGCGCGTTATCTTTTACGGTCGAGATCGTACGGAAAGCGGGAAGGCGCTTAAGGTAACAAAACAGCGGGAACAGAATTTAGGTTGGGCCCGCGGTTAAAAGCATGGTTGCGATCGTGAAAGGTCCCGACGCGTAATTGAATGCGCTGAGGCGTATGATTTTGCCGATTTATCCCAGGGGTGCAAGTGCGTGTGTGCGCGTGCGCGCGCGCACACACACACACACACACACACAAAGCCGCGCTTAATTTAAACTAACAATAAATGCCGGCGGTAAACGATGTGCGCGGACGCTGATAAGCTCCCTTGATTTAAGCTGGCCGCATAGTACGCTCTCTCACGGCATTTTGGTGTCGTTAAAAGAAGTAATTAAATTGCCGTACGGCCACCATCGTCGACCGAAACTTTTTCAAATTCCCGAGACACGAGTGAGAGACGTGTGCGCTTCTACGACTGATTATTAACTCGCGTATTCATCCGACGAGTTTGTTGATGATAATTATCCGTTGCAAAAATATTATTTAACATTGTTAGATTAGAAGATAAAACACACACTTTCAAAGCATAAGTTAATTGCATATTTGTGAAGAATTATTAGGAAATAAATTGGACGATTAAAAGTTCAGATTTAGCAGGGAGTATAATCAAATTTCCGTCCGCGTTATCCTTTATTTATTTTTATAAGAGTTTGCAGATCATTGTGTCATTTATTTTTAGAAACATTCTTATTTCCTTCACTAAAATTTTTTACCAAAAAAAAATTAAAAAACACGAAACCATAAAGTGGCAAAATACTTATTCCGTTCTGGAGATTAAGAGAAAAGTAATACGTTATTATATTCTGTTAAAAAAGCAATAAAAATGAAAAAGACCGAAAAGGATTTGCGCGCGAAATTAATGGCACGCCTGAATTGTATAGGTACGGGAATCATGTTACGTAGCATCGTCGAAATTTTAGGGAGTGAAGCCAATTTTCTGACATCTTGCAACGTATCTGCCCGCGGAAGTGGTATAAGATGATAAAGGGCGTGCACTCATCTTAAGAGGAGCATAAAATCACTAAGCATGTAACGGGGCATTCAGACGTGAGGCCAAATTGCGATCGTGTTACGAGCATGTAAGAAAAACAGCTGCCAACTCACTCGATTCCTCCTTCTGGAAGCTTAATTGTCACTTGATCGCCTTAACCACGAACTCAAGAAGCCAATGTGTGTCGCCAGTATTTCATTTAACATTGGTAGTTAAATGTAGAGACACTGGCGAATTTTTCTTATAGTGTCATCCGCTTATAAGCATTAGCGCGAAGATTAAGCGAGATCGTAAAAATCAGTACGTTTACTACGACGATTGTAAGACTGAGAAATAGCCTCGAGTTATGTATTATACGGCCAAATGTGTTTTGACAAGAATATTAAATGACATTTATTACATATTAGCGTAAACAATATGTTCAAATTTTCATCGTAAAAAAAGAGTAAAATACTGAATTCGAGATATTATAGCAACACGCTATATTATGTAACTGCAATTTATCTGCATTGTAAGTTGCAAATCATATTAATGTTTTAACAATCTGGATTATATTTAAATTATTTTAAAATACGTCATATTATTTTATGTTGATTACAGATCGATAATCTCTGGTTTATTTGGCGAAAAGAAAAGAACTTAATTAAGACATAAACGTAATTATAGAGAAAATCTGTCATATTTTTTAATCTTTTTTTGCAGAATGTCTCTTCATGTCTGTAATTTATTGTTTTACCTCTGCAAAATTGCATTCGTGTATATTACATGATATTGAATTTGTACGTAATTAACGAGTTGTCGACGCATCTTTTACTATAAAAGGTGGTCATGTAGAATCTCTTGTGGATCATCAGATATGAGAATTTCCAACCTTAATTGTATTTCATTAACAATTTAATACAATTTCACGTGGACTAATAACATTAATGAGAACTTTAGTGCGCAAATATATTATCTCTCATGTCCACTTTAGCGCATAAAGATCTTCAATTTATCAATTAAATTTTAACTTTTAGTGTATATTTCTCATTAACTCTCATTAACGACAAAATATATCATGTAGTTTAGAATTAATCGAAGCAACTTCTCAAGCAGCAAAATCTCTCGATGTTCGGACGTAAAATTATTAATACAAATGCAAATTTGCAGGAAAGCGTCCTAATTCGACAATGAGAAGTCCTGTTTCAGCTTTCTTTATATGTATCGTATAAATTAAACGTACAACCAGGTCGAACATTTATAAATGCTACTACTTGCAGCTACAAGGTGACGCGTGTTCGCATGAAACGTAACACTGTACAGCAATTTAATGGTACCGAGCGTGCGAGCCTCTGCTTTCACGAGACGCGAGAACAAGGTGCTGCAAACGTTGAAGGTCAACGTGCAGACCTCTCCATTCAATTATCGATTACGTAAATACTTTTTCGCGAAATCAACGTCCGCGTACGAAACGCTCTTCCTTCCGCATTTATCTTTCAACCCTCATGATTTGTTCGTTCAAATTGTGTTGCTTCTTTTGCTATAATTTTATTATTTTAAAATATTTTTGACGAATATTAATTATAGCCATTTCCAACAATTACTACAACTTGAAAGAAATATCTTGTGCATAAAGCGTTCATGTCTCGAAATATACCATTCCATTGCCGAATAATGAGATAATTTTTTTTCACAAACTTTCATCCGCAAACTTTCTTTAAATTGAGTAAAATTCAATTGTATGTGCGTTTATTCAAAAAGAAGAGCGATATACCAGATATAATTATAAATGATTTTTTTGACAGGTGGAATATAATGCTTCATCGCGATTTTAATCCCGACATATCGTCACCCCGCCAGCTAATCGACCTCGTTCTTAATTTGACATTAATCTCTGAACCGGTACTGTTTATAATAATTAATATTCGGGAGTCCAATTGTCGCTCGCGGCGTACCTTCTCTTTGAGCGATCGTAATGTTTCGGCCGTTCCTGACGCTCCGTGGATAATCTTTTTACTGGTTACGATTTCTCTGGTATAAAGTAAATGTTCGTAATTGTTAACAAGATACAATTTCACGGTACAGAATATAATTATATCATGGGCGGTAAAGCACAGTATTACGTTAATCATCACTGACGTGTATAATTTTCCCCAGAACGTCTCGTCAGGAGAAACGTATCATATACGTTCGCGATACATTGGACATCGCAAGTCGCAAGTAATCAAAAGTAATTGCCGAGTTAATAATTGCGTAAGCAACCTTTGTCGTGCGTTCATGTAGTAACTCAGTAACGCGAATAATAATGATGATTATACGACCGTTTCGTGTGTTCTGCGAATTGACGCATATTAATAAAAAAAAAACTGTCTGAGACGTGCTACATTGGTGAAATATAATTATAATTTACGATTGTTTGCAAATAAATAATGTATCTTATATATATATATATATATATATATATCTTTAAACAGATTAAATAATAGCTAGATTTGAAATTAAAGATCTCGCAGCCACTTCAGCACAATCAAATGGGACTTGCAGAAATTACCTCCTTTTTAATAATTAATCAATCGCGCAAACGACGCAAATCTCGATTTTTTTGCTCCAGTTTTTTTTTTGCAAAAAAAACAATGGCTGTGTTGGTTCAAAATCAAAGTTTGCACAACCATAAAATCAGGAATACATCAAATAATTCGCACATAAGTCGCACTTCGAAAATACATTTTTTTTTTAATTTCCTGCTTTTTTATTGCAGCTGAAGTAGCGACGATACAATCGCCACAATATAAATAAAATATGTTTATATGTAATTATAATAAAACTGTGTATTTATTTATTAGAAATAAATAAAATAGCATTTAAATTATGCTAAGACAATTAGAGAAATAAGTTTTTGTTATTTGCTTGTTTAATCGGCCATGACGTCAATTTCCGATATATTATTCAACTTAATCATATTCTCTTTAATAGATTTTTAATTGTCATAAAATTCAACGGAAACGTGCATCATATCTGATACGATTTATAACATGATCGAGTAACGGATCCTTATGATGGGGCTCTATTTTTTGGTAACATTTTTTTTTATTGTTCGGACATTGGACAAGAATTAGAAGCGACGGTGATAAAAGAGGATTACACAAACCCCGAAACCAGTAATCCCACTTGAGAAAAAAAATAGAAGGAAAAGAATAAATTGGTCAGTTTAATCCTATAGCGTTCTCTGGCGAACGGCTGTTCGCTCGGCTTCTTTTTCTCTTCCTGCTTACACACGTGCGCAGGAGCACATTGTGGGGCCCCGATGTGCCAGATGATAACACCGAGAGTAAGACAAGTATCGTTGAAGATATCGTATAACACCGCCAAGTTAATAGGCCGAATAAAGCGCCGAAAATTTGCATAGTGCGGCTCTGGAGTAAAAAGAAGATCCTAAATTCTGCGATTAGTTACCTACATTTAGGTAATAGTATAAACAAAAAAAAGTAACGAAAAAGTAAAAGTAACGAACAGAGCTCTTTGTGCATGTGCGTGAATGTATGTGAAAACAGTGATTTAATATATAATAGAGAATACATTCTCTATTATTTAGTACCAAGGTTAGAAACGTTAAAAGTAACGCGTTACCATTCCCGTTTCTTGGATAACGCGTTACTTTTCTAATGTTCCCAACTCCGGTAGTAAACAATAAAGAATTGTATTCTCTTGAAAAGATAACGGTAACATATTACTTTTTAAAATTAGTAACGAGTTATTTTTTTAAGGTAACGTTCCCAGCTCTAGTAGTAAATAATAGAGAATATTCTCTTTGTTGTATTGCAGCATAAAATTGCATTATATACTAAATCACTGTTTTTTCACATACACTCACGCACATACACAAAAAACTCTATTGAAAAAAAAAAATCATTTTCGAGTATTCATTCATTTCTTAATTCTTCTAAGAACGAAGTGATTTATGGATGCGGGAGATATAAACTATGTATGTCACAACTAACGAACAGAACCATTTGCCGAACGGCCGATCGCGGTGTCCTCATTGAAATTCGAATATCGACGAGGTGAATTATTTCGCTTTTTAATGCTTAGACGGGACCGAAACAAAACGGGACCGTTTGTATTGAAGGCTCTCTACACCTGGAAGTGACTGCTGGTTAGGATCACCCCAAAGGTCCATCCGAGAGTTCGCCACCTTCGTGGCGGGATGTACCAGGTTGAATTACGAGATAGCGCTGCAGGAGAAGGGGGCACCTGTGCGGCAGGTGACTGCTCTACCACGCAGAACACGGTGAAACTCCAACACTTGAACGCCCGCGACGCACACGCGTGTAATCAGGTCAAATGTCCGTATATGAGATTCATATCGCCTATACATTTATCGAGGCTCAACTAAACTGTCGACGGGCAGCACTGAGACTTGTATTCCCGCCATGAAAGGATCATTAGGATTTGCGTAGCTCGTTTCATTAAAGTTATCATGAGATTTATTAGTTCGCGTTATGCTAAAAAAGATAATAGTAACGTGAGTAATAAAAATGTCTTCACATATAGACATATATTCTATTATTTATTGTTACTTATTTTTTTTAATTTTCAAGATTTTCTAGTAGAAATTAAATTTATAGTAATATAATCTTTCCTTTTTTTTTTAAGAAAATAAAGTAATACATAAAGCATAACTAAATTAAAAATTGAAAAATATATCTTTCAATTATCAATGCTACTTTTTGATGTTTACTAGATGTCTTTCTTAACAAATATGATTTAATTTTAGTTTTATTAAACTAATATGATATATCTATATATATTTCAATTCTTTTACTCTATATTTTAATTAACATATATAATTTACTATACGTTTATTTAATTTATGTTAATATGTGCACGCTATTCAAAAATCATAAAAATTGATAGTAAGAAAAACACTTTTAAACGATGATTATAGCGTAATAATTAATTAGCAGGTTATAAAACATCTTCAGAAATAATTAGTAGATCGTATGGATTTACCACAGTATCCATAAAAAGTACCATCGACCTTACCCGCAAATCGACCGGCTTTTTTCCGCTGATCCAGCGTATCGCGCAAAAAACGGTCGTTTCAATTATAAACGAACTTACGGCCACTTAAACTCTTCAAGCTTCATAACTGGCTCGTAAAACTGACAATTCGAGCGATATCCGTACGACGGTAGCAAAATTGACGTATCATAATCGTTTGTCGAGTTTCCATTTCGGACTTTTACGGGCCTTTACGTCAGTATTGTCCCGAAAAATATCAGACCTAAGCAAGTATGACTAGATTTAATTAAGGTAATTGTGATACGACATTGAAACATTTATTGTGATATTATAATCAGTATATAGTAAAAAGATTTAATGATCCGCTCGGGAAGATTCACGCCACGCCACGGTTCAACGGAAGCAACCGTGACGATAAGGTGTATTTCGGCCAAATATCAATTACGACACGCCGAGAGGGCAATAAACGGCGCAGCCGTACTAATTAGAAGGCGCGGCAACGGCCGCTTATGTTTCGATCCGTACGAATCCGCGCGTAATTTAGCGGCACGGCACGGTAGTGCAATTAAAAAAAGAGCGATCGACCGGTCGGAAAAGGACGAACCAGACACACAAAAGGGCTTTCTCTGACCGCGTTCGTTAAGGGCGCCGTGATTGGCTTCGTGTCGGGACAGGTGCGTATCGTGAAACGAAGAGAGACTTAGCCGTCTCTGATATTGTGGCCTTTTATTACGCAAAATCCCCGAATCTTTTGTACATTTGTAATTTCTGTTGCATTCCGAAGATTCCGCAATCCATTTTTTTTCATTTCTTTTACTCTACGTATTAATTGTAAGGCATTTTTATTTTTTTCATAGATATTTAATAGATTTTATCAAATCTATTGAAGCTATTAAAGCTATAAATTAAAGTTTAAAAAAAATAAATTCTTCTAATTATTGTTTGTCTCACAATAAATTTTTACTTTCATATTATTGCTTAAAAAATTTTTTAAGTGCAAATATGATAATCTTTCCAAAAAGTTTTGTTCAACTTTAAAAATAACTTTGTGCATTCATACATTTGTAATTAAAGAAGAATGTGATAATCTGAAACACTTGATATATTATTCCTGTCATGCATTGCTTTTTTACAACCCAGGAAGAGTCATCTGTGTTATTTGCATATACCATTCCAATCAAGTCCATGTGTGAGTAGCGCATTTGCATGTAAGTAGAAAATTCTTGACAAATAGTGCCATCATCGCGACTAATCGTCGGTTAAACGAGCGGAGGACAAGCGAAGCGGCAACATTTAATCGCAAATTGTACGCACGAACTGGAGAATTGTCACTCATAAAGTGCGAAATAAAGAAGGACGCTGACTCGTATTTGGCGTTAACAAGCGTGTGACGAGTTAACGTACAATTTCACATGTATATTCTCATACCGACCAGCTGAATTGCTTCAATCTCGTTACTCGGCGACTGTGAATGACTATGTATTGCGATGTATGAGCATATAAACAAGACTTTTAAACGTCGCATGATCACGACAAAAAATAGTTTTTCTTTCGTCATTAGCAAAACTGAAACTCTGGATCTCCAACTTTATCTAAATTATTTGCACACCAGGATTCATCATCAATAAATACGGCATTCGGTCAGAATAATATTAATAACACACAAGCGTGTGCTTTTTACGTAATTGAAAATTAAGAATCGAATAGATGAAGAGATCTGTTTGTCATCGTCATGAGAACGGCATGCTATGTCCGAGATTGCAAATTAGCTAATTAAAAGAAACGGAGGAGAGGAAAGCGAAACCGATATCTGATTGGAAGGGACAAGCCGGTATTAGGAATAATTTAAGAAGAGGAACATGGGAGAAAAAAGGCAGCGTGACCACGAAACCGGATACGCATGTTTGACCGATGTTACGAAATGTTACAACGTGGTGAGTTTCGTGTGTTTAATTGTGGATCGAGGAACATCATCTAATCGCGTTCAATCTTTGCACAAAATTCATTGCTCACGTGGACGCAATTAGCACCGACAGTACGCGGAATTAGCGCCATGTTCCGCAGGCTCGTTTGCATAGCTATAATGTACGATATAATTAAAGATAAAAAACGATGTTACACAAAGAATAAAAATTAAAGTCGCCCATCTTACTGTAAAATAAAGCTAAATAGCATTAAAAAACACAGCATTTTAATAACATTATTAAAAGTAAAAAATAATGTTCAATAGTACATTGCGGTCGTCATGAAAAGAGATAAGAGAGGTAAAGGCATGCCGATCTCTTTACAGAATCTTCTGAAGAAATACAATCCTTTTAGCAATACATAACAAAGGAAAGAAAATCGCGTAGAAGTTAAAGATTAATATCGCATTGTTAATATCACTTTAAAAATATTATGACTTATTTATGCTTCTTGATTTATGTGACTGTTTTAAACATTTACGAATGCGATACACGGTTTTTCAAATCGTCTCCCAGAGACGACTTTATGCGCACCCGGTGTGCAGACATCATCTGCGGACAAACATGTGGATCGAAAATCTCGTGTGTCGAAAGCCGGATGGTACGAGAGCCTTGACTTCGTCTTCCCTCTCTTTATTTTCGTTTTTTTCGCTTTGCGCGCTTCGCGGTCGATATCCGGTGCCCAAAGTCTGCCATCCTTCGGTCTTCATTCGCGCAGAAGCGCTTTTGGAACATTAACCGCGCAACTGCTGTTTAAACTCGCTCATCGGGCCCGATGCGATCGAATCTCGCTCACTCGCCTCCTACCTCCTTTCCCCCCGGCTCGATTAATCATCCAATTTACGAGCCTTGATAGAAAGCAGTGTCGATTTATCGGCGGCTCGCCGACGATGAACACGTATCCCCGATGATCGGACGTGCATAGAGTGATCTCGGCCGCCGATCGTTCGCGATAAACGGAATGCGCGCCGACACGCACCTTGGATGTATCGCGTACAAACTCACATTTTGTATCTCGCAATTTTCGAGATAAGCTCTTGGGCCGAAAGATTCAAAGCGCCCCAGCACGAATTTTGTTTCCTCATTTATTCGAACACGCCGCACGTTACGCCGTGTTCAAATTTACATGTAAATGTTAACAAGACAGATTATTATACCCTTAAAGATTACAGATGACTGCAAAAGGAAAAAAAAACTCTTGTACGTTTTAAAATTAGAGGCTAGCTGGACATTTTTCCGCATCGCTAACGTATAACGACCAAAACAAACATAATTCATCCTTGTATTTTAAAACAGTCCTCCTTTTTCACGAGGTGTCTCGATATCCAGTATCTAAGACGTTGTATCTATATAATACTATAAATGCACCGCGTACATTGGCATCGATGATTACACCACCACGAATGAATCGGTCGAGCAAAAGGGGTGCGTAACTAATCCGGTGTCGACGACATCATTACCAGCCTGACGCGGTGCGTACCTCGAGCATGTAATTAATATACACAGATCGCTCGTAACTCAATCAACAAGAACCTTCTCTCTCTCTCTCTCTCTCTCTCTCTCTCTCTTCTCCATGTAACCCTCGCGGTTCCACGCTTTCTCTCTCGCTCCGACTCTCTCTTTTTCTCTCTTTCTCGTGTCTTGCACTTTCTGCCTTCTATGGCTGCATCGACCACTACACAGCTACGAGAGGATATCGCCTCTCGATTCCTCTGCCGACGCCGATACCGTACGCGATATAAAGCGCAACCGAACACCGTCGCGCCGTATAGCCGCTCTGGGCCTGGCACGCGCCGAAAGCCGATTCGTCCGTTTCCACGGCCGGTTGCCCGGCAATTTGCCGGCTCGCTACCCTTGCAAAAAAATTACACTCGGGGGCCCCACTTTGTACCTCCGACTTTACTTTCTTCGCAACGGCGGTTTTTGCGTGAGCGAACGCGCACTCCCGATATAGACCGCCCGGGACAGACGCGGGAAATCGGAATTCCTATTTGATTATTTTACAAGCAGAAAATATTTGTGTTGCATTGATGTCATAAAACTTGCAAGAAACACTTGTAAGAATGTTATCTATAATATTTTTGAGCCTAATAATTTTCCTAATAAATCTATTGAACGAAATGACCTTAGATCTCTTTCGCTCATGGCAACGTTTTTTTTATAATCAAAGAATTATTTTTTATTAAAACATAATTGTAATTTTTAACAAAACACTTAATGTAGCACTAATTTTATACTTTCTCTGAGAGATCGGTACAGTCCTTTTTATTGCAGAAAGGAGCCCGGACAAGCTTTTTCAGACGGGTTGATTAATTCTTTTATAAACATTACAAATGCATTTGCCATGCGGCGCATTAAGCAAACGTTGCGCAGCGGTGCGCGACCTCGCCAAAGAGTAATGCACGAACGTATTACGGAAGTAATTCGATACGCGAGTACTTTTAAACGAGAAGGCAGAAGGGAGAGATCTTTTAAACGCGAGTATCTCGGTCGCCGCCGCCGCCGCCGTCGCCGCCGTGCCGGAATAATTAATCGGTCGTAGTCTCTGATAAATCAAGAGAGCAAATACAAGAGACGCGCAGTGTTAAGTACGCGCGAATCCTACTTTTCGCCCGCCACGCACGCAGAGAGAATTGATTTGAGATACGAACCGAGTACCGTTATACTGCACGCGCGCAAATAAATGATCCGCCGCGCAGCGTAAAGTACGCGCGACGTTCTATAAATCAATGCAACTTTAATAAATGAGAGTGCAGGGTCGTACATATCGATCATTTCCGGTCTGTCGATTGAGCATTGGGCATTCCACAGAAGGTATACATACACGCGTATATATATGTAGCATTTTTATCTTTTGATCGCAAATCTCCTCACGATTTCTCTCGTTGAATCTCGAGAAAAAATATAAATATATTGTTTATTGGTTTTTATTATTTTCCATGTTAGACATTCAGACTAGAATTAATCATTTTACAACAACGAGAATTATTATGAAGACAATTTTTTTTTAAATTAAAATGCCGTATATTTAAACTTTTATTTTTTAAAGATTTGAGTGCATGCAGATTTCACGAGATTTTAATAATATATTAATAATTACTTTCTACATGTATGAAAGTGTTTAATAAAGCAATAAATATTTCGCGGCCAATTTCGGCAATTTCATCGATAAATTGACATCGGATCGGTCTCAGCTGGCGCGATACTGGCGAAAATTTCCGAGAAACCCGCTGGCTGAATTGAATTATGAGGCCAATTAGGGAGTAACTTTCGCGTGGTCTTGAAGATTAAGTTTGTACGACGCCTTTGGTGGCAGTAATACACGTACGATAATGATACATGAACTACTTCCCTTTAATCAGTTTGATCACATTTAGTTTTGAAGTCTATATACTTCGTTATTTGACTAGATTGTAAATTGAATTCCGAAAAATAATTTTATAATTTATATATCGGCATAATAATATTTTAAAATAATGTATAGATATATGTATATCGATTTACAATCAAAATCGTTCTGAAAGTGATTTATTTAATCAGACGAGGAAGATTATGCATAACAGTTGAAATATAAATAATGATTTTATTTTATATCTGTTTTTTTTAAGCTGTAGATATAGAAAGATGCACGAAATTAAGAAATGCTTCTCCATAAATTTCCGTCGAACGACTTTCCCATTCAAGATTTACGCAGTTAGTACAAATTATTGACCAATTAATTAAATCTGATAAATATTTCATGAAGGATCGAACTTTCCACGTTTTTTGCGTTATTGGTTCGAACCGCTGCGATGCGAAATCGTGAAATTACGCACGAAGAGTAGCAGGATACGAGGATTGAATGTTAAGTTTCATCGTAATGCAATTTAAGGAATGACTGCTTTTTTGTTACTGTCCAACGACATAACGTGATACTAAAATGGTGATACAAGAAAGGGTCGCGGCTTATTTATAGAAATAACAAAGTTAGCCGTTAACCTGACCTAGTTAGATTAATTTAAGCATGAAATTTAAATTCGACACAGCTGTTCTTTAAGAGAGTTTCTTGTTGAAGTTCTTTCCATCTATTACACGAAATATTTTTATCTAGTTAATAATTATCCAATATATTGCAGATAATTTTCGGCTTAGTAAAAAAGTTTAAATTTCATTAATATTTAAATTTATTTCGTTCAACACACTTTATTAAATTCTTAATAACAAAATTAGTGACGAATTATTTTTAAAGAAGTATTGGTATTGTCTTTATATTTCATTAAAAATCAATTGTTGGACTATTTATTTTTGCGACATGCTTGTAACACGTAGGATAAAAAACGCCGTTTATAATGACATTATTTGAGTAAAGCCAAATATATGATTGCTGAATACAGGGTATAGAAAATTAGAATTTTAACCTATCAGAACTATGTTATTCATATATTCAGTACATGATCTGCTAAATTTGATAGAACACATAGCAAATGAAGTACAGATATATTTTAAGCAAAACACAAAGATTATATGGCATAATAATCAATCCAGTCATGAAGCACCTGTTACAAGACATGACTGATTTTTATTATCACGATTCATCCACTTCTTCGTTCCTGCGTAATTGCATCCATAAAAATACACACAGTGGCACTTTCTAAATATGACGTGGCAATTAAAGTCAGTCTGTTAACGTCCGCGACTTAATAAAATATTAAAGTGATGAATACATATTAAAATAGTCGTAAAAGCAAGTTATTACTTTATTTTTGTGACACGAATCAGTAACATAATTAAGTGTATAATAATCAATGACACGCGTATACACAGTAAGATAAATCGAAATATTGAGATTGCAATTATCACAAATTTTATGTATGTGTCAAAGATCACTTTTATTTGTCCGAGAAGATAATATTCAGTGCAAGGTACTGAGCAGGAGGAAGGAAGAAGGAATGCAACGGAAAGGACATTGTAGAATTGATTGACTCATTTTCTTGCAGATGAAAGCACAGGCCAAATTACATAACTTAATTTGAGATGTTCCGAGTGTCAGAATTATAGCGCACATATTAATCCAACGTCGTCATTATTCCTGATCAAACGATGCCGTCGTGCATCAACAGCGTAATTTTTATTGGCGTATGTTAATTTGTGTCTTTTTTACTATTAACTAAATTTCAACGTATTAAAAGTGTTCTTGCAGAAAGTTTCTCTTAATGTTGTAAAAATAGAGAATAAATTTTCTATATACTTATATATCATAACTCGTAGGGGTTGTTTACCAATTTTTTCGTCGCATCAATACGATGTGCGTCGAGCAAAAAAAACCGACGGTTCTCGCTTCGCGTTGCGGCGATGTAGGTTAATAAAAGAGATGTGGCGAGAAAAAGTGCGAGTAAATTTTCGAAAATCGAGTATAAGACGTTAATGCGCTCTCACCATGATTAACACGTAATGGTATCAATGTGCCTTGTGCGGATCCTGCGAGGAATAATAAAAAGCGCGAATCGCGCAAGGTACAGTTTTAAGTGCTCGTTACCGATGTGAGTGTCGAAGGTGGGCTGTCTTTACTCCGTTGAGATAAGTAAAGCCCCGCGAGCCGAACGGCGCGGTTCGCTAATTACGTGATGGAGTTGAAATTGCTAATTATGGTTGGAGCGGCGAACCGATCGGGACCCCATTCGGTTCATCGGAAATTTTCGCGAGCGAGGATCAGAGAACTGAAGACGTGAGAAGGCTGCACAATCGTAAACGCGTTGCCGATTCGATTTAACAGTTTGCTGATTTTACATTCGAATCAAAGACATTGTGTGCACGTGTAAAAAGATCAATGTAAACGATATGCTCATAATAATTTTCAATTCGTACATAGTGAAAGAATTGTGTATATAAATGCCTCAATAATATTTTGTTAGAAATATATAATAATTTCCAATCAACGAAAAAAAGATATAAGTATATGAATTTTTTATATCTGTAGGATATTGGCTGCATTACCAGTTATTTCTCGTGACAGTATCGAAAGTGCTTCACGAAGATAATTAATTATGCTGTCGAATAACTGTCGTTGCACAGTATGCGGAGCATTAATTCAAAAATTCAGATCGGATTATCCGAGGTGATGACGTACTCACGTGGGAGTCTTCATTGCAGGAAGCGTAGATTATGGCCTCATCTAATTCGGAAGGATGTATTTGCATTTCCAATTACTTTTTAAGTCCAACAAGCCGGATTTACGATCGAATGTATGCGACGACGGCAGAAAAGTAATAAACTATAACAGAAAAAATCAAAAAGCATTACATAGAAGAAAATAGATATCCTAAAATTTCAATGCAATTTAAAATATTAAAAAATTAATTGTAAATTTGTAATAATAAATTTTTATTTTTAATTAATGATAAAAATTTTCTCCTACAGCATTGTGAAATGTTGTAAGAGAAAATATATATTTTCTCTCTCTCCCCCCCTCTCCTCTCTCTCAACGTGATGATTTATACTATATTTTCGTGTATGTTAGCATCAGTGCGGGAATTTAAATTCTTCCCTTATCTTCGCAAAAGAAACAACGAAAGTTTTGTTCGTAGAATTGCGATCTCTCCCCTGTTTCTTCCCGACTCTCCCGTCATAATTTTCGCTGAAGTACAAAAACGCGAGTATCTCCGCGGCATCCAGACGCGGGACGCGTTGTCGATATAAAACGCAAGTTTCGGAAGAGACTAACGCGGGTAGGCGGGGAACGGTGACGCGAGATGAAAGAGGCGCGGCGGTAATTATCCTGCGAGTTATTCTCATCGCGGTAGCATTGTAAGAATCGCTGCCAGAACAGCAGCTGCTCGCGCGCGGTCGGTTACATTCCCGGCTCCAGTTCCTGCTCGCGTGTGGCAGCGCGCTCACACGCGCGCGCATCCTCACGCGTGAAAAAGACGAGACTGGAAAGAGAACGAGAGAGAGAGAGAATAGAAAGAGAGAATGTGCGCACAGGTAGATGCGAGAAGAAAAGTTTCTGACGCGCGGCAACATCAATCACTGCGTCACCGCTTACGCATGTATCCACGCATGTGCGTTCCTCCACACGATGTAGGTACGTACAATCACGTGGAACGACCGCATTTGCGGCGCAACACGGGTGCCCAACGCGCGCGTACGTAATTTGTCGAGCATCGCGTCTCGCGTTTTGAGTTTTTTCTTTACGAGTAGCCCGATATATATTTTCCCCTCGGAGCAAAGCGGCGTCGACGTAATAACTCTTCCCAAACGAAACGACGAGATAATTTATCGTTAAGTCCTTCAACTCTCTTCTAATTATCACGTCGTATGCGTAGTTCATTTCGAGGAGACCTGATGGCAAAGGGGAGATATTTTTTAATGGATTCTTGCTCATTACAATTGCGATGTCATTTGCGCACGATCAATCTTTATGTTAATTATTTTTTTAAACATCTTTTTAGAGTAAATGGAAAAAAGAAAACTGGCAGCCGCTCTCATTTGTTGTTAAGAAAATATTTACTTCAAATTTTCTTCACAAAGAATTATTAAAAAAAAAAAAAAGAATAAAACCTATGATATTTCGCGTGTGGTCAATTAATAATACATGGTTTACTTTATTACTTTCAATATTAAATAATATGTTCATTGTCGTCGAGAGAATTCTGATTTATTTAATCCGCGTTTAACGTAATCGATGGAAATTGGCGAAAGAAAGCTGAATCGGTCATCGAGGGACGTCTTCTTGTCGTTCGCGGTTTCTCCGTTATGTTCGCCTTTTCGAGTGAAACTAAAAAATTGATGGTCCGTAGTTTTCGGACGGGTCCGACTGAAAAACGGAGACGCGGCGAACGCCGCAAGTCGCGCTTGCGGCACGGCGAGATGCAATCTCAACGAAATCTTCCTCCATTCATCCATCACTGTCGCCAGCGGTTATCGTCCGCGACCGTGCATGAATTTCACAGGTATGGACAGCTTCTCCCGAATGGCAAAACGCCCGCCGGACCGGCCGGCCGAGGCGATATACGTTAATCGTGAATGACGACTAAATGCAAACGCAGCCGCGGGCCGAAACGTGCGTCTTCATCTTGACGAGCTACTTGAGAAAATGTGCGCTGACGCGCACATGTTAAAGTATCGCTCGCATGAATCTCGGTACCTTTGCATCGGAATGTTATAAGCAGAGACGTGATTAAATAAACGTGCCTTTATTGCCGTTTATTTCTCTTTAACATTTTAAAGAATTAAGCTACAAATTATGCACACAAACGCATAGGTATAATAAATATATACACTTCTTATAAAAAAAATATATAACACTATAAAAGTGGATATGCTTTGACATATTTTATATGCTATCTCCAATATTCCAAAAATATGTAGGTACATTACGATTATTCTTTAATCTTTTTATCTGTTTTTTTACATTCTAATTGGCACATTATTAATCCTATACGAATGCTGAGTGTGTGTCATAAGAATTCCGCAAGACACGCGTATTGACCGGTTTGTATGTTACAGACGTAATTCCGTTTTGCCGATGGCACACATAAGATGTATCACAGTTGTGCGCTGGATGCTGTGCCAAGCCCTCGCTAGAGGCGATCGAGATTCGCGACGTGCTTGGTCAACGCGATCCGACCGCTGCATTTCTCACGAGATACACGCGTCGCGGCATCTCCGGCGCACGCGATGCATCCCCGTTAGCGACCGGTAATCGGCGGCTTTATAAATTTGATAGAAAGTGAAAATCACCAGCGAGAAAGGGAGAGGGGGCGGGGGAAGAGAGACAGAGAGCAACCGTCGCGACGGCGGCAACGATGGCCGACAAACGGTAACAGTGGGTGGAAAACAGTCTTCAGGAACGACGATTACCGGGTTAATTCCCTCCATTAGCCGGAAGACTGACCCACATCCCCGGGGCTCACGCTTTCGGAGAGGAGGAGGTCCGGGCCGAGAGCCCAGTCGGGTGGGGTCCGCGATTTTAAACTGCACCCTAAACGCGGCGCTCCGACTCGGGGATCTCGAGAGCGGTGCGTCGAGACGCGCGTCCTTGATCGCCCGATCGTTCGGGCATACCGTTCGGGCATACCGACGTTAGCTTTAAAAAGATGTGCGTATAGTTTCGTTTATCGCACGTTCAACCGTCAATCAATTAACATAATGTGATGTACGCTATACTAGGCTATCGCGGACTCGTATCTCACTTTTACACGCTTTATTATCCATCCTCCTTAACTCGTTTTAACGTCTTCTCGTTACCATCCCGGGTAATGCAACGATAACGCGTCATTAGCTCTCTCAAGAAATATTCCACGTGACGGGCGAGAAATTTGTAGCTTCTTTCCTTATATTTTAATCATCCGCAAGTATACAAAATTACTATACTTTACGTTATACGTTATACATGCACTTTGCATCGTATCACGTAAAGCAGTGCGAATGAGCGCACAATCCAGCAACAGCTCCCGTTAATAGCATTCCCACCCTATTATGATATAAATATGTGGAATAAGGGGTAGAGAGAGTGTATATTACGCAGATTAAAACGCTATCAGCATCGGACACCCGAGAGCATCTCTTTGTCGATTACCGCGCACTTATCGAGAAAATGTGACCGGCGAATATAAAGACATTGCCGTTAATTGCGCATTAAGTATATCGGGCTGCGAACATACGCTATAAAGGAAACGTTATAGGGGCCCGGTTTGCCGGGTTTGCGAAACCGGCCAATGAGAGCACACGTTCTTTCCTGCGGCGGTCAATATGCGGCAGAAATTTCACTGGCAACGTGCGCGAAAAGAGCGAGGTGAACCGCCGTTGATTATCGGAGCTAACAAACCGACTGGCTTTAACAAACTCGCATGTACACTGTTCAGAATCGATAAAAATTCGCGTATATGTACGCGTATAATCTTGCGCGGATAATTGCATGTAGAAATAGTTAGCCCGAGGCAATGTGCAATATTTACGGTGACGATGCGCGAGGATGTTTACTAATTGACACATAAAAGTCAGACGGTATAATAAAACTGAGCGACGAAATCGGAAAAACAACCGGACAAACAGATCGCATCTGAAAGTGTAAGACTCGTAAAATTTCGTACGTTTCCAGCTCCGGGCAACCCCGTACAACGCATGCGAACAGGAGCGGCGATCAGTCGCAAATATTTACGCATGAAATATTAGCGGATTGAATAAAGTTAATTTTCAATTATTAAAAATAATAAAAATTGTTGAAAAATGAACTAAGATTGATTGTAACTATATTTTAGTTATTAATTGAAACAATAGTAGAATAGTAACGGAGTATTTTTACGATTAATGTTATCAAATATCTTAAAAAATCTCCTAAAAAATTATAATTTTGGCATATATATCTTTTTTAAATTTTTATTAATTTATTATTTGCATAAGCTATAAAAAATAATATTAAATGTAATCCACAGATAAGTCATTTCAAACTACAGGATATATCGATACCTGCTCTTTACTCTTTAATATCATTTTTTTTCTCTAACAAAAATTTTAGCAAATCTCTTTAAATAATTCTTTTGAAAAAAATCTATTTCAAAAAAATTCATGAACAAAGACACGGGGAAATTATTTGGGCCACATGTCTCATAGCTGTCTGGTATCATGTAACGACACGCGTGTATCCTTTATGCTTTTACGTAATCGAGCAATCGACAGCCGGGTGGTAGCACGCGACACGGGCCGTCGCATCGCGTCGCGTCGCGTCGCGTCGTATCGCGCCATATCGCGCGACAGGCGCCTTAAACGCACGTTAATGAATTCCATCCACACCCCCGGAGAAACAGCGACATGCAGCAACGACAGCGCGGCGGCCACGTGCACGCGTATAGCTCCGTGGCGCTGGCACGATTCCGATTTCTCCTCTCTCGCGTGGTGTCGCGAAAAACGCCCGACACTTTCACGGCGCGCGATGCCATGTGCGTGCAGCTGTCGCAGCGGCGAGAGAGGTAGGTACACGTTACACCCGATTCGCAGTGCGACGGAAAGGAGATTCGATTCGCGTGCTGCTGCTGCAGGCAACGGGAAACGCGGGCCCTGCGGGGCCCTGCTTCGGGGCCGGGGACATCGATCTTCGATCCGAGCGTTTCGCGCGCGCGGATCCGTTCTCGACATAAATTATACATTAACGATAATGCGTACACTTGTGTGCGCGATTTTCCTCGAGAGTCGCCCGGGACGTGCGTCATTCCACGATTTAACGGAACGTCGGTCCCTCGTCGTAATCGCTCGTTCTGGCGAGCCACTCGCACGTCAATTAAGGCGTCGATAATTTTATTAATGCTTAATTTACGAGCGCAGCCTCGGCATGTAAAGATTATACGAGCGATCGTAATATCAATAAATGTGCAAATTTAATGCTCGAATGGCGCGTTTTCGACGCATTGATCCGATGACTTCTCACTCTCGCATCGCCGCGTATGAATTTCTCAAATCGTTAATATGCCTTCCACTGTATGCTACACAGTACAGACGGCTTTACTTCCGGCGACGATCATTTTACGATTCTTACGCGATGTTCGAAAGCACGTCCGTACGTGATATGTGTCGATCATAAATTTTCGAGAAAAAAAAATTAAACTGTTAAATTTGATCATAGTTTTGCGCTCGCATTTACAAACTTCCTGTCGCCTTTCACCTTGTTTTGACAGATAGAAAAGCTTTTACGGAAAAGTATACGGGCTTTACGGTATTTGTGATTATTGCTATTTATATGTTACATATATGTATATATATTCCCCTTTCTAAATTTATGTACACGAGCTGTGATACTTGATTTCTAAATATTACAAATATAAAGTCTGCAATTCTATAATTTGTTCTTTTTTATCTTATTTGTAAAGTTTGTACCTTTCTTTTACCTTTATCCGTATAGTTTTCACTTTCAGCTTTATTTCAATATATTTTTTGTAATTGCAATACATTAGGTTGATGCAAATGAAATAATATCTCGCGTAATTTATATTCTACAATATTTTCTTCGTGTCTTTTATACGAAAATACGCATCTTTGTTTGCAAAACGCAAAATATTACACAATCATTTTAAAGATGTAAATTCTACAATTTGTTATATTCTGCAAAACTAGGTCATAGCTATTATAATATATCCGCCTGTTTGCATCACAATTTTTTTAATCATTTCTAATCATTTCTCGTTTTTTTCTCCTTAAGTGCAAATTAGCACTCCATCATTAGAGGAAAGAAAAAAAGTGCTCGCTTTTTTTCAGCCACTCTGCTGACGTTATTATCATTACTTATCGCTGATTCTCGATCTTTTTCGCGATGGCACGGCAATCAAGCGCGATGCACCGTTTCCGAGACTCGATATCATCGGCACTTTGCAACATACTTCACCATTCTTACATGTTTCTCGTATTACGGAGTTTCACGGCACGCGCGAGTCCGGGCACGTAAACGGCATTAGCCTAATTGCGGAGTGGCGTCGATGCGTGTGAAGGCGATAAATCGTTGCGCCGTGCGAGTATAAAGATGCTGTATACCTGGTCGCTATACCTCGATAATGAGATTATCACAATTATCGGCGGTGCATCGGTATTATTACGAGGGGTCGACGTCGCCCGGGCACGCCGACGGCGCGCGGCGACTCCGTTCAAAAAAACAGTTTTCTACCCTCTTCTTTTTTTTCCCTACCTTTTTCCCCTTTCATCGGTGATCCGGCAAAAGAGAAAACAAGCCCGCAGCTATAACAAGGACGATGCATGCAACCGTGTGTTTCGGGCGCTTTTGAGACGCGATCGGGCCGCCCGACGATATGTACAAATAATATTGCAAACTCGAAATCGGGAATGGAGAAGGCCGGCGAATTGCACGAGGTGCGCGCGCGCGGAGGCAGTCAAGGAGAAAATCTGCTCGGAGCTATGGAATCGCGTGCGGAGAGCGAGTGGCGTTCGCCGAATCGCCGCATGTGCTACGCACCGTGGTCGCGGCGTCGAAGTCCCCGGCTACCGCAGCATCTGCGAGCGCGAGCTGCGCGAGGTGGGACACACATGGCCAGAAAAATATTGTTCGACACGGGTCCGATGAAATTGCGCAACGTGTCCGCGCGATAGCATCGACTACCGACGTGTCTCAAGGTGGCTACGCGATTGCGAAACAGTTATTAAACTCGCGTAACATGTAGTCTTCGAGTATGTATCATATAGAAGCATTGAAATCTCCTTAATTTCTGATATCGAAAAGAGTATATCATTTGTTTGATATTATATATATCCTATAATTCCGAGAATATTACTTCTATTTTTTCTACTGTAAATAATATCGCGGAATAATGTCAAGTTGTTCATTTAAATATTATAATAGCCTACTCCAAATACAAATAATGCGCTCTAGATATAAATATACATTTAACAGAGAAGCTTGCATTTTTCTCGTGAGACCGAATGGAAAGTCAAAGCGAAGTGTTACACCATGAGGTCCGTCACCCTTTACAAGCTCTACATCTATATGCGAATCACTCGAAAGTCGAGAGCAGGTACGATTGAATCGAGAAAGGAGGAGAGGCAGATGAGGAGAAGCATGAATAAAATAGGCTGAGAAAAACGGGGCGAACGCGACGCGCATACGAGCACGCTCGCGCGAACGTCCGATAGATATATTGCTTCATTAAAAAAGAGCGTACCCGGGTCCGTGTATCGAAAGAGAAACTCGAGCAAGACGGCGACGACGGCGGCGGCGGCGGCGGCTGTTACTGCTGCTGCTGCAACGAGTGGCGCGTGCGTAAGTGCGCAACAAGTGGCGCACGCAGTAACAGTGCACGCGCGTGCCGCGCGCACGATAGTAATCTCACCCACTTTAATGGTCTCGCGAAAAAGGATACTTAAAAGAAAGAGATTCGGAAGGCCCATAAAGATAGACTCGCTTGATCGACGGCAATCGAACGACCGAATAATGCCCGTTTGTTTGGTACACTTCGTCCGATATGTGAGAGATCGTACATTGACATACCCACGTATGACATGTATTCATATCCTCGAAAATGTGAATATATGAATACATAATTATTTTACTCGGGAACCCACATTCGAGATATTATCCATTCGAGGCATTATAGGAAGACATTATATTACATTACATTACGTTCGTATGTTAAATATATATGTAATTAATATCTTTATTTATATAATTATAACAGCTATTAATTTAGAAGAAACTTGCATTCAAACTGCAAAGAACTTTGTACATGTGTAATATGTGAGAACTTTGTACATGTGTAATATGTGAGAACGCAGAAATATGCTAACACTTTAAAGAATGAAATTTTAAGAGTATTACAAGACAAAATATTTTGAGTTTAATTTTTCAAAGACGGCAACTAATTTTTAAACTTAACTTTTAAAATAATTTTTAAATTAAATTTATTATTATTTTTTTCAAATAGCATAAGAATATATATTTATTTTCGTCGATAACTTTTTTTCCATTCTTAGTGATTACTTTATTATCACTATATCGCGTAGTGGAGATAATTTAGAATGTTAACATCTCGCCAGTCAGCGGATAAACGGAGCCGCGTGGCGCGCGGTGGTCGGTACCAGTACGGCACGTGTTTCTCGACGTCTTCGGAAACCGAGGCAAGGGAACAAGACGAATCGAAGTGGGCGGCACTCGTGCCTCCGCAACGGCAGCTGTCTCTCGGTTCGCGCGCGCGACCAGCCTTCTCCTTATTAATTAAACCGGTACACACGCGAGTACACACGTGAGCGTGTGGCCGGTATATCCGCGCGGTTAACGCGCTGCCGCTCCCTGGCTTACGATCGGCAGCGCCGCATCTAATTAAGAGTCGTCCTCGCGGAAGTCGAAGGCCGCAACCGACCTGCGCCTTGTCGTAAAAGCGACATGATCGAATATCGGCGCTCGGCTTCTCCGTGGCTTCGCGATTGGACCCGATTGCCGCGTCCCGGATTAACCGCTTCTCGCGAACCGGTGGTGCCCGGTAATGCTTCCGATTGCGTGTAGCGCGCGTCGCGCTTTAATTCGGTTGGCGTAACGGTAGTGAGAACGTTACGGACCTTTTATTCGTCTCGCATTCGCGTAATCCGCTCTTGTAAATTACCGCGGAGCCTGTATGCGTGCCAATCTCGTTTGTCGAAATGCCGCGAAAGGTGGCATTGTCGTTAACCAAATGAGAGGTGTACAGGAACAGAGATATGGAGAAACAATGATATAATGCGAAAGATGTAAGAGACGTGCAGTGAAGGCAAACGTGTAGGAATTATGCACTCGTTAGTATCTATTCAATTGATATATTACATCGATCGATACATTTTTTGCCGAAAAATTATAGGATGTTATAAGGCTGACCGCGTTTCACATCAAGTTACAAAAGCATCAAGTTTAAAAGTGAATCATAAGAATATAAAGATCTTCCGGTCTTTCATTGCCAGATTTGACAATCACCCGTGTAAGAAGTCAAGACGAAGATTTCACAAAGAAGCCATAATTCTCGATGGCTGATGCTCTTTTTTTAACAGACATTACGTGAACGGGTATAATCTTCGCGGCACATATAGGGTCGAATACAATGCAGAAAGGCCGGCTTGTTTATACGTCGTTAACATAAAGAAGTAGGAAGGGAGGGAGGTATAAACCGGCCGAATAATCGGCGTTGTTCGTCAAAAGTGGACACGACGTTGTCGTGCCTTGTAAAAAAACGTACCACGTGCTGCAGCGGAGGAGCCGTAAATGGCGTTACAGCTGCAAGTGCGTGCCTCGCCGAATGCACGAGAGGAAAGGGAAGAAAAAGAAGAAGAAGAAGCCGCGAAGGTTCAAGCCGCAAATCAGATATTTCGGTTGCTTGATTGGTCGATTCGAGTGACTCTCGAGTCACTTTTGGACATACTTTAGCGCCGACCCGAATCGGAATCGCGAGTCTTTTACGTCGCCGATTCCCGGAATACCTCAACGCAATTAAATGTTTCGTCAGTGTCCGTTAAACGAATATTAATCGCATGACGAACAGTTCTAAGCGATGCTCTGATTTTTCTTTTTCTTAATAATAATTTTTCGGTAATGAAACAATTATTTTGTAGAACGTGACATTCGTAACCCGCGGCGTTCGGCGCTAAACGCGACCGACTTGACGAGAATCGCGTGTCTCTTATACCTTGAAATAATTATCTGCAGAAAGTTCAGAGATGTTTACTTCATTATCTTCGAAAAAAAAACGCGCCACGTTTGACGTTTACGAGTAAGTCGGGAGCAATGCGATATAATGCGAGCGCAAAACGCTCGTTACATGCAAAATTATTCGCGGTTATCTCCATGCGATCAACACCTTGCGCAAATTGTAATTAGGGGATATTAGCGCAATTAGGATTTCCTCAAATTTCTCTTGTCCTTGAATACGGAAATTGCACGCGACAGCGGCGTAACTACCCTCGCTGCGCTGTAGCGATTATTACCGGATGCCATTGGTGGCCGAGGCTCGCTCGCGTACGATGATCACGGTATACCTGAATCGAAAGGGGGTCGGAAAGGTGCGAGGGGCGGGGGCGAGAGAGAAAGAGAGAGAGAGAGAGAGAAAGAGAGAGAGAGAGAGAGAGGGAGAACCGCCAGAAAAGATTGCCTGGAGCAACCGGAATCAGAGAATCGCCGAACGCGGAGGCATTATTTAGTCCGAATCCGCATAAAGCTGTTATTATGCGCAAGCTGTAACCGTGCGCGATTCAATGCCTTCGATTTTCGAGTGAGAAAGTGTCCACCCAAGAAGTGGTTAATAATAATTTTTCCCCTTCGTGACATGGCGGCGCGGTATGACGCGCACGCAGAGCATGCCGATTGCGACCGTAACGAATCGCCGGAACGACGAGCGAAACCCGTTCGATAACGGATGTCGCTGATTTCGCTCCGGTTAATTATCGTCGAGGTTGAACCGTGTCGTTCGATGGAACGCGATGGTAGAAATTATGCCGTCAATTTCTACATTTTGATTATACTATAACATAAGATAATTTTTTTTTACGAGAGCAAATATTAATCTGCGTTTAATCAACATAAAAAGATAACATTAAAATTGTAATAAAACACATACGGAAGTATAACTAGCAAATAGATCGAAATATTTATTTATCTTAACATCTTTTTTGCTTTTTATTTAAAGATTAGAAAAATTATTTCTTTAAAAAACGTTTTAAAATTCGTCATGCGTTTACAGAAGATTTCGATTTATATAGGGAATCGGTAGGAAGTAATATAAAAGATAATACAAAAAATGCAAAAAAAAAAAGTACAAACGTATCTCCGATTGAATTATGAGCGCCACAGCGCGATTGTAAAGTTTTCATCATTGGGATTCGAAAAGCTTTCTCGAATTCGTTTCTTCTTTGAAAACGCATTTTGCAATGTCCACGCGATCGGTTGCATTGTACTATATCACAAGAATGACAGTTTCGAATTAAGGGAACATCTCTGGAGATGTTATCGACGCGTCTTCACTGACCCGGAAACGTTATTTCGCCGATCGGAGAATCAGACTCTGAGTAGTCATAAGTTTTATCGGCTCGCGCGGTCCGTGCCTTCGAGCGAAATGAAACAGGAGAGTGAGTAATTGTAACTGAGCTCGATATTGCTCTCGCGAGAGAGCGATTTCGGGAGCACCTGTTGATACCTTGTCGTCCCAGTTAGAGACCAGGCATGATATTGTAACGCTCTCAATATCCTCATGGTTTTGTCGATGTTACTCTTATATTGTAGCGCAAAACGGAATTGCATTCGTACCTATTATTTCGATTTATGTATTAATTCAATCAGATCGAAAACGAATATGCAATGAAAAGTCGATTGTATACTTAGTCGTCTACGTAAACAAGGATACGATCAAAAGACTAATGACATTAAACGACAGTGACATTAGTATACTATATTGTTACAACAATCTCTAATTCTTTAAGGAGGCAGAACTAAAAAAAAAAGAATTTAAATATTGAAAAAAGAAGTTAGTTTTAAATTATATTTATAAAAATGATTTGCATTTATATGTATTAAAGATTTAACTCGCTTGCTTTTTTTCTTCTCTGCCGCACTGTAATTAGACACAGATATAAATACTTGGAAGATTATAATTTCTTCGGCTCTCTCAGCGTGCACGCTCAGATATCCCGCTGCGCGTGCTTCCTCTTTTTATTGTCAGACACAGTTTTCGGATGCCCGAAATTTTAATTTGTCTCCCGTAATTTCGTTTTAATTTATCCCGTCGCAATACAGCAACCAGAAAGATAATGACGCCTCGTTGCTCGCACATGTTCATTTCGCTCGCGAATGATACGGGTAAGAACAACGGTGAATCGCCGAATAATAAATGATTCCTACTGTGCGCCGCTATGTCGAGAAATAGGCTGGCAACAGTTGAGAAGGCAGCCAGCTGCGACTCATCAATTTCTATCAAAAGGAAGCCCACCAGGAAGTTGACACAGGATTATCGACTTGTACGTTTACATTTGCGTCGCGCGCCAAGAATGGCCCTGTCGTAAAGAGAGAGGTCCAGCGCTAATCCTTCATTTTGCTTCAGCAAATATGTATAAGGTATATCCGCATTCGGGGAATGCCCTCTCGACTTTTGCCGTAATATAGTGTATGCAAAATATACGATTACGATTGTTTTACGGTCGGTTAAACCCGTAATGCACAGGGTGCATTATCAGTTGACGATTGTAGCAATAAAATTTGTAATAGCATTTATAAATTAATCGTGCGACCATTTTTCCCATGCTTTGAGTCAGTTAACTGCCCACAGAAACAGAGAGTACGTAATTTAAAAGTTTTACGATCGTGTGGCTTAGATATGCCCCGGAATCGATGAAAACGATTGATACGATCGTTAAGAGCTCGTTAGGACTTTTGTGCGGGCCGATGATCCTTGAAACCGGAAACTTCTATGCACTCTCACGTGTACTCGCCAGGTCTAAGTCGCAGGTGTTGGTTTCTAAGCGGCTAGGGGTGATGACTTCTTTCTCAAGCACGTGCGCGATGAGAATTTCCTGCCGAAGTCTCGTCTTATTTCCCTAACGCGCCTAAGACATTACTCGCGAAGGAATAAAGGGGATTAACCACCTGTAACACGAACGGATGCGGGAAGAAGAATCGTAACGTACTTTTCGTGCAACATTAAAGCCTCAGGTGACACGTTTGCGCGGACAGTTTCGTGTACTTGATGATTAATACTCGAACGGTTGACTTCTCGTTGTACAGAAGAAAAACAGCACGTGCTTGAAATGACGACACAATGACGTAACGTGCTGAATATAGATCACCCTTATAAGAAATACTGAGGATTCGCAATTTCGTATATTCTGATTAAAAACGCGCTACGATCATCATGTTTGTAATATTAGTAGAGGAGCTAACTTTTTTTTTATCTCGGAAGCATGATGGTGATCGATACGTTATCAATCTACGTCGCAATGTCAGAGCTTTTATTTTTCATGCGTTATATCGAACAATAATAACTCAATTCCAAAGCCGTTTCGACAAACGCCACGATCGCCGAGAGAATAAATTATTAAAGTCGAAGGAAGGAAGGAAAACGGCGACGTTTGAGAACAGGAAACGACGCCGACTACTATCGGCGCCATCGTCCGCCCCATTGGACAGTCTGCATACGTACCGGAATACGCTGATACTCCGCACAAGTGACGCAGTACAAAGCGACGAGTATCGAAGAGTATTCAACGACAACGATCTATTTAATTACATGTGAGGCTCCGCAGGTGTACCCTTCGTGGGGCTACTCCCCCTTTTCTCTCGCTGCCTCCTTGTTTTTTTCCTTATTTTAATTCGCCGTCTTACGTATCACATTCGTATAGTCGATCGTGCGTGAGAACTATTCCTGGAAACAATATCGAGGCGGAAAAGAAATGTCGTCGGACTGCCCGCATTAAGGACTGCCGCTAATTCACTACGGAAACAATAATCAAGCATCACACGCGCTCAAAGTTGTCGACGAGGAAACGCGCGCGATCGACCGTGTGAAATTTTGATCGTCTCGCTTCTCTTTGCGATGCCCACGATCGATAAGTCTTTCCTTGAAATCGAATCAACAATATCAGCACTGGTAGATACTGATAATAGTGAGTGACTATTAGAAAATAAAATATTTCATTTCTATTCATTTTTTTTATATTTTATATTATTTTAATTTATATTAACGAAATATTCCTTGCACATGTTTATAGAATAGTATTACTTAATAAAATTTCGCGTCCATTAGAATTAAAAGAAAAAAGCGTGAACCTTTGGATCGAAAAAAAACATTTTGACGAGTTCCTTTTCACGTGACGAGTTACATATTTGCATAATTCGTCGAGCCTTAAACATTGTCATCGCGATCAATTGAGACATGATTAACCCAACTGATCTCTACTGAATGGTCGAGCGAATTTTTGTACGAAGCATATGTCGCGCGTGCTTGAGCAACAACCGGCAGCTTGGGCAGGCGTTGATATGGAAAGAGATATTAGAGGGGAACCCAGTTATCCGAACTACGGACTCGGCAGGAAAGAGAACTGATACAATACCGCGTGAAAGGAACCGAAGGAACCGACCGATCGACGAGAAACCGCATTGGGCGCGACAGGTGGTCTTACATTGTAATGCATCGAATTGCAACAATGTATGATAATTATTGCCTTGCATGCAATAGCAAGGCGTAGAAAGGTAACGAACAGGAAGGGTTATTATCCGCCAATATTGTCCGCGAAATTGGAAGGTGGGGTAAGAAAGTCCTCTCGTCACGGAAGAGGGTTGCTTGTTGCTCAATCACACATGCCTCTCTGTTCGAAAGGAAGTTCGATTTTTTTTTCGAGCCGATGAATTGCAGAAAGTTCAATTTAAAAACTTATTTGAATATAAGAATTTGTACTTGATAATTTATTGACTTGTAATGACATTTTATATCAATTGCTCTTGGAAAAAAATAACAAAACAACTTTAATTTTGACACCATTATCGATTTACAATCAGATGCTGATGTTATTTTTTATAAAACACACTCGCTTCAAGCTAAGATCTCAAATAATAATTTGTCTTAGGAATTATTAATACGTAAAAATTGAATGAACAGAGCTAAAAACTAGAGATTCAATCTAATGTTTAAAGAGTACAAAAGTGTAAAAAAAAAACACTTTAGGAACGTGAAGCGCGTGCGCGCGTTAAAGAAAAATTGTGCGTGCTTACAATATTATTGAATGACAAGTATCATTGATATGTGAGCCGCAAGCTCACTAGCAGATGGTCTTGGTTTCCTCGAAAAAGCGTATAAAAGCTAATCATTCGGAAACGATGAAAGGGCATCGGAAATAAAGAAATACGCGACGATACGGTGGAAGAAGGGAGAAGAAGGAATAGGGAATAGGAAGGGCAGAGAGGGTAAGAAACAATATTCTTGCAAAATCTTGCTGCACGCACGACCGCAAACCGGCACACGCGGTAAAGTGATGCGCGCGGCACGAGGTACCGCGACGGTTGCCCGCATTTTTATTTCTTCGCCTTTTACCACCCTTCCTCCCCCTCTTTCTTCGTCCTCCTCCCTCCGCTACTTACGGACCGCGTGGACTCGACCGTTTTAGAGACGGTGCAAATAAAGCAGGTAAAAACGAGAGGAGGGCGAGGAAGGACGAGGGAAAGAGAGAATGAGAAAGGAGGATGGAGCGACGGTGGAGGGAGATGGTGGGGTGCAGCACGAGCCATTCGCCCCCTGCACCATCTGTTGCACCGTTGCATCGAAGACGTTGCGCCCGGGCTTCGCAGGGACACCATATGCTTACTGTATGCCGCGCCGATATTACAGGAGACTATGGCGCTTTTATTGTTTTAAATATCGTACCTGTCGCGCGTAGTGATTAAGGTTTCATAGCGATCTCCGAATATAGATGGTAATTCCATTGCAACGACCGTTGGAAAATCCGAGGACATACGCATTTGTAACCGATAGAATATACTGAATCACAGTTTATGAATTACTGATTGTTACATTACATTACATTATAGTTACACTACTATAAACCTAACGATTATTATATTGAGATTTGATTTTGATATTCTGAGAAACCACTTAAGTTCAAGACGATCGAATTACTTTGAGTACTATGGGCGCCCGATAAATCATTTGATGAGGATATAAAAAGTCTGTGACCTCATTTTCGAAAAACCAACTGCCCAGCTTTTATCCTCGTCCAACATGACACCGCAATCATGCATTAAAACGGAGAATATAATGAATATTTATAAATGAAAGATGCAAGATGGATATCGCGTACCGTTCCACATAGAAACCATTGCGTTTTCTTTGAAAGGGAAGTCGGTTGCCAATTATGCGCGTATATAGTTACTCAGAATAAAATCCAGTTGACTCTCTTATCACTTCTCTTGTCAGTTACAAACTGGAGAACGAAATGTCAATTCGAAGCAGAAACTGCACAATCTGTTTCATTAAATTTTTATTTTTATATATATTTTTAAAAAATGTTTTTTCTTATACCAGAGATTTGTATTATTTAATTAATAAATAAATATATTTATACATTTACAATGAGTTCATCAAAAAGTAATCAAAGCAGATAAATAAAAATCTGTAACACAGATGTATCAGATAATTACAACCGTGTGGAACGTCTGCCCGTTCGTCCTCAAAGATATTTAGCTAGAAGCGGATCATCGGTAATCTCACGAAATGAGTTTGTGAAATCGCATTCCTAGTCGCGTCATGGAACGACGCGCGTCGACATCAAAGGCGTTGCTGCTCGTTCCGTGGAACGAAACGAGGACGTTGATAAACATGTACGTGCACACGCACGAGTCTACGCACGAGCGAGTCCGAGGATGGCTTTTAGCTTCCCTTCTTCCATTTCTTTCCCTCTCTTTTTTCTTTTTTTTTTTTTACCTGAGCCACGTGGCGGCGCGTGCTGACTCCAGGGGACAGTTGCGAGGGCTCATCCGCCGCCGCCTCGCTCATCGTGTTTGATTCAGGGGTATACTTTTTGGGCAGGAGATAGAGAAAAAGAGGAGTATAAGGAACATTGGCGTTGAGAGGAATTATTTGTCGACGAAAGGATCCCGCGCGAGTTTCCAATAAGAAGATTGCCGTTCAAGACTTTTTTTTATCCCCGACGATAGCTGATATTCGTGGTCGTTGATCCATGGGTCTTCGGAAAACACGATTCAGCTATATGGACTTATCTTGTTAATCTTCTTTCCTTGCATCTTATTAACGCGCTATCTCTCGAATCTTCTTTACTACTAATGTTGGAATAACTGAGAGCTTCCTTTCTTTTTCTTAGCAAAAGACTTTTTTTAAGTGTCTTGTAAGTAAGATAAGCGAAGAACATTTAATTTTTTTTTAAATCATATATAAATAACGCAGTGATTTTATAAGCAGAACAAATTTGAAGTGAGCCGGCTGAAACCGATAGGAAAAGATGTAAAATTGTTCTATGACCGAGCATCTGTCCCGTATATATCGGTTTTAAAATCGTACATCTAACCCCATATAACCGGTCACGTGTTTCCTCCGATGTTTTATAATACCATTTGGTATTTGCTGTGGGTCGCGTGCATGGGAACTCATAACAACGAAGATACTCACACTCTTCTATGTCAATCATGAAATACGATCTATGTTCCAATCATTCCTATATACATAAATTGCCAATCCCCTTTCTGTCGCACGCCTTCTATGACTATAAAACATCATTATGAAATATTAATTAATTATTTATCATGTAGTTTATTTAGAGAAAAGCTTATTCAAGTGTAGCGCTATTTTTCACTATTCTACTAAGTTTCCATTTTTCTTTAAATATATCACATTATATGTATATCTTTATTGATTGCATCTGAATGACTTTTAGTCTGACGTCACAAGACAAACCAGAAACCGTTCAACGACCGTTAGGTGGAGAATCGTCGTACCGGAAACGTTTAACTTTCTGCGGTTCTCCCCAATTAATCCCCGGAAAATCGACTCTATCCCCTCGAGGTGTGAAATTCCGTTAGCCACATGGCACGCGAGTGTATTTTACGTAAGCTATTTGAGATACAAACACCCCGTGCTAATTTACCTCTACGCGACCTTTTCTCAAAAAGATGTTGAAAAAAATTTCAGTGTTACAAATTAATCGTATAAATATCTAAAATGATTTTTTAATGAAAATTATATTTTGCATGTGCACGTTATAGAACAGTTTTTCATTGTTTAAACTTGAGTCACTCTCGACGGAAGCATCTCGGATTCGAAAAATCGCAGGGAACAACAGACGTTGGCGATCGACACCGCTCCCGTAGGGGTGGATTTAGTGATTAGCAATTAACTTTGACCCTCCTGCTGGCCGCTGATGTCCGAGCGAGTGCTTCTTCTTTTCAACTATTTTTCTACCCTCGGCCCATCGTCCGCCGATTTCCGTTCGTCGGAAACGTCATGTGGCACATTAATTGGATCCGCGTGGAATAAAAGGAGACTTCTACACAGCGAACTTAGAAGCGAACCGTTCTCCATTGAGATATAAATAGCGGGAACATGACAGTGATTGACGTCAATAAACGGCACATCAAAAGTCATAGCGAGTATACATTCTGACTTACATATACTGTAATTAAAATATGAAAATATTGTGTGTGCGTGTTTGTATATAGATTATAATATACACCTGATAAATTGATCAATAGAACATTTTAAGCATAACGTACGCAACATGTTAATTAATATAGAATTATGCAATACAAATCATTCGATAATGTTATCAGCTTAACCTCCATCAGAACGACTTTCTCTCAATGAATAATAATTATAATAAAGTGTTATTTTGGACAAGATCCAAACAAAATTATATGACGTAGTTTTGATACTATCTTTGATCGTGTATAAAATTAGATACATAATAATTTTACAAATATTTAATAAAATTATTAAATTTTTAATTTACTTTTCTACATTTTTGAACTTTATTTTTTCACTATTCTACATTTTTTTATTCTAATATAAAAAATCAAACTCCATTTCCTTAGTTTTGCTAAATTTACAATTGAAGATAACTATTTATTTGGTATTAATAAACGCCAAAAAATATACGTGTTAAAATAATATAATTATATAATCAATTATTTATAATCATATTCTAATCAGAAATTGGTCGTAGTCTTTTGCAAGTTATCATTAATCTTTTAAGGTATACTGAACAATTGATGAAAAACTTTGAAAAGACATAATGGAGAGATGTAATGCCAATGTGTCCAAAGGAAAAAGATAGAGAAAGTCGTTTGTGGTACCCCTTCACCTTCTCAGACGATGGTAGCGTGGTGACAAATTAAAATGGCTAAGAGAAGCAGGTGATGCTCTTGGTAGCTCATTTATCTTGTACGTTGGTCGGTTTTTAAATATGGTTATGCGAGACCTCAACGCATGAGCATGAATAAAGCCGATTTTTTGTTCTTATTTGATGGAAGTTTTGCGATATTGTAATAAATGGTGATGCATACGTAACGAGATAAGTATAACATATCATTACAAAAAACGCCGTTTTTATCTCGTCTTTTATCTCTCATTTACAGTTTTTGGCAATTTATTTACTTGAATTAATATTCAAATATTTTCTAGATAATCAAAGTATATAATATATAATGATAATTTAGCAGGAAAAGAATTAATTATCTTTAAATTGCAATGTTTTTCGTACATTTTACTTTCGTTTACGCTACGATTTGAGTTTATAACTAAAATAATTAAAATCAGCAAAGATTTTTTGTCTCCTGATAAAATATAATTGTTTTTGTCCATCTTATATCTGCACGTAAAAATGAATATAGATTTAATCATTCACTGTTGCACGTCTTACTCTAATTAAATAAACACATATGAAATGAAATGATAAATGACAGTATAATAAAAATATAGTATTGTTGCTAAAACTAATCAATCTTTCTCGATTATATCGTAAAAATATCGGGAATATCGTTATTATCGCGTCAATACAGGTACGCATTAAGCGACGCATACGTCTGGGAACCGAAGCAATCATCGACAGCATTGCCACAATAACAGCCGTCCAGATCGTCCGAAGATTCACCCGTGTTCGCGTTAGCCGAGGGTGAATCACCCCAGGGATTTGGGTGGTGTTTAGCACGCTCCAGCGAATCGAAGCGTCGTCGTGGTTAGAACGAGAGATTCGAGCGGTAATATACGAAAGTGGAAGAGGGATGGGCGAGAGGTGGAGGACCAACGGTGCGTGACCCCCTCTAGAAGGGTCAAGTACCGGAAGTAGGCACCGAACGCAATGCCCCCCGAAAGCAGTGGGTCACGTGGATGAACAACAAATTAACCGGCGTCGAAGCATCGCGGCCCGCTCGCCCCACCAGCGGCCAAAAACCTATCTACCCCTCTGATAGGCATCCCTGAACATCCCTCGGCTTACGTATCCTGGCACCATATGCTACGCAGGTGAAGAGACTGTCCAGCCTGACACTGGCGGAACGACTTTGCCATATTATCGGAGTCCTCAGATACAACTTCGAAATGACGATACATGCGTGATATACGATGAGTCCGAATAACATTGACGAACTCATGTACGAATTACTTGCTGAATTTATAGTAAGCTTTTTCCTCGAGAAGAGATTTGATTCAGTATCGTCTTTCACTTTTACAGTTCTCGATATTAACTATCTAAGTGTAATTATTAAAATTAAAATTGTTTTACGCACGGTACAATCTATGCAAGGTCGAAGAAATGCAAAATTCTAAGAAGATTCTAATTTTCAATTTAATATTTAATTCAGGACAGCTACTCTAATTTCAAATATTTCGTATTATGCGTGGCTTTTAAATAAATGAACGAGAGACTTTAACTTTTATATTATGCATATTAAGGTAATTAACCAAAAAGAAGAATCATAACGAAGATTTAAGGTAATAAAAAAGAGAATTATTTTTGGTATATTAATTCAGTCCCATTATACCCCTGTCCTGTCCCGATAAAACTAAATGCCCGCTTTTGTAGGCACGAATCCGTTTATGCTTCCCTATCGCATCTATGAGGGAACTTTCGGGAGGCGCATAAATTTCTACATTAGCATTAGGAGGCGTGTGGAATGTATGGCATCGCGAGAAGTTTAATTTGAACGGCTTTGTTCCAGCAGTTGATACAGCTGTGGAGAACGAGCTCCGTGGGATTAGATCGAGGATTATGTCTGAAAGAAGGTGAAAATTTCTGTTATGTGGTCCTCGCTGGCGACCGAATGTATTTATTGTACAAGCGATGAGATGACATGACGACTCTCGTTTATGTGCTCTTTGATAAATCGTATCAAATCCTTACAGGGGAGTAAACGCAAGACGCCGCCAGACACCAATCGAAACGCGGAAACCTATTTGTAATCCAGGTCCATTCGACCGACGACGCGTGTTCCGGTTCTTATGCAAATGAACCCGCACGTCGTCGCTGTGGACTATACGTACACATACGTGCGACGAGGTCACGGCGCAGTAATATTTAAAAAAAAAATACATAGTGCTTTATTAAGGTAGTTGCATATTAATGAATATCTAAATACATATTTTTAACATTAGAGATTTTTAAGAAACGTGGAAGCTTGATTAATTTTTATCCTATGTATATGTACGAAAATATAGCATATATATAATGTACGAATGCATACAGAAAAAGGCAGCAGGTATTTCAAATGTCGTCAAAATGATGATCCTATAATTAACATATCTTCTGCGTTAATGAATTTATCAAAGTTTTTATAAATGTGGAGAAAAAAGACACGATATTATATGATACTTCAATTTACGAACATCATATACATATATTATATATGGTGATAATTTAAAGAGAAATGCCAATATAAATTAAAATAATGTTTCTAGTAATAAGCTGATAAATCCATTTTGAAATAAATTTTATACACTGTATAAATCTTTAGCAGTTTACCATATTCAATTAACATATGACGCATATACTTATATGTATATGTATATGTATATGTGTGCGCGCGCGTGTACACACACGCACAGAGCGAAGCTGATACGTCGGGTATTCCCACGTGATAAATCAACACTCATCGGCAATACCTTCAACAGGCAAAACTATCGCGTTTTTAGCAGATCCTTTAACGATTCGCAATACATTGTTGGCGACGCTCTTTTGTTAGCCTCGTCGCTTTTGAGAGACTGATAAACGGTAACAGCTTTAAAAACGGTCCTTCAATCTTTGATCCAGGTGGTCCCGCAAGCAAGACTTGCCGCAAGTTTCGTTTTGAAAGAACGGTAGCCGACGAAAAAAAAAAGTGTCTCGGGCTCGATTTGGGATAATTGGGAATCTCGCTTTCCTTTACCTCTCTGTAATAATCGGCGCATTTAGTAGTGACGTAAGCAAAGGCAGATGGCCCGTACTTGTGTCATCGCGGGCACCCGATGAAGGAAATTAGTCTACTTTTCACCGAGTGTGCCAGATTACCAGTGCGCGTCACTCACATCACGTTTTTACAGCAGACCGCATACGTCTCGCTGCGTTTCTTTATACGCGACGATGCATGCGTTACAAAATTTCACGTTTGCAGCCCGAAATGTATCATAAACTTTCAATCGTATACAATGATTTTATATTTAATTGTCCTCCCATATTTCATAATTAATAACGAACAGTAATTTTCAGTGAACCGAATATTTATATGTATACGTTCAATTTAAATGTAAAATATTCTGTTTTGTCTGAATTTCATGAGAGCGACGTTATACTCACGACGAACAAATGTTGCAACTATAAAATACGCGAATTGTTAGCAATGACACTTGTAGTGTTCGTTTAAAGGCATTTTCTGCGGGACCGCAACAGAAAAGTATGTACAAAACGCACTGCACAGGTGGTACTGCAAAAGAACCACCTGCATCTATCGCGGCTATGAACCGCGCGAACGTCCGTTTGTAATAGTACAATAATAAATAATGCAAATTTAGTTGATTTTCTATATTAGGAATATCTATATTAGGAATAATTTTATATATTATTCTTTAATTATTATTGTTTAATTATTATAAAATATTTTAGTGTTATATTGTATAAAAAAATTATTTTATTTTAAAATGTATATTAAATATACTATCTACTTTTCGCTCAATATTTTATATTTGCAAAATGCATTATTTTCAACGTAATAACATTTGTAATTTGATCATCTTATAATTATGTAGGATTTATTTTAATATTGAAATGATTAAAATATGATAGTGCACACGTCCCCGAAAGCCAATTAATTCCACTAAAATGAGAATATCATTTAATGGAACAGTTGCTGGTTACGGAAGTACCCGAGTGTCGAGAAATCTTTCGGCTGCCAAGAAGAGAAGTTCGGAAATCATAATAACATACTCTCGAACCTTTATGCATTTTACGACCGGAGAAGGCGGCAGCAGCAATCTCCTTTAATATATAATCTTCAGCATTACCGTTTCATCGGGCCCGAAAAATGGACCGACGCGATGTTCTTAAGAATCCCCATATGGAAACTTGAACGAAATTCGCACGCATTGATACTCAAAACGCGTACTCGATCTAAATAAAATTTGCTCTTCCAAAGCGACTGCCTTTGCTAGTACATACAGAAATAATTCGAAAACGCATTAAACATGAACACACAATCCCGAATTAACATATCAAATTTTAAATATTGTTAAATATTACACGTCTGTATTCCGAAAATTCTGGTATATATATATTTATTATTTTTTAACCGCGCAGTTACATGCATGGAAAACATTTTTATGTATGTATGAAGCAATCTTTAATTGTGCACATAAATTTTTGTCGTGCGATAAGTCGACGCGTAATAATTCTGAACTTGAAATACATTTGCATTTCTCAACACAGTTTATGTCCGCTGATCGTTTTTTCTAAAATTTAAACGAGCCTCTTGAGAAATTAAGTTGAAAGAATTTCATGCGAAATACTTGTAATCGCCCGATTATTATTGAATGATTCGAACTGTCGCGCTGCCGTTTATAATACATTTGTAGCCGGAACGCGTAAAATTATTGCTAACATAAAAAAAGACTTTAGCTTGGTTAATATTTATCGACTAATTAAGCGGAAAAAGGTTTATCCAATGTGAAACGTAATGGGCAATGCGTGCAGGGAAAAGGGAAAAAACTTGAACATGTGTGAATATTGAATTCACGAGCAATGTGTATACACTTTATATGCAAATATGCAAACACATATACAGAGCTGAGATGCAATTATTCGATTTATAATACACATTTTTTTCATTAAAAAAATTCTTCAAATTCACATAAAAATTTACATAACTTTCTTCCGGGCAAATATTAAATTCGTATCGCAAGTGTAAAGTATAATTATCTCATATAAAAATACAGGCTCGAAAATGGGCATAATTTAATGAGACAATCATTTTAATTCGATAATTGATATTTTACACTTTGCCGATGACGCATAAAATAATTTTCAAGATATTTATAATTATATTTGTAATTAGTTTCTCCAGTAACTGATTTTTTAAGTGTTTTGAATAATGAAGAAAACATTGAAATAATTGCATCAAGCCACGAAGAGATTTTTACGTTATTACTATTTTTTTAAATATTTTTCTATTTATTTTTTATATTATTTTTCATCTTAAATCTGCATATTATATACAGTTATTGGTATATCTATTGGACCTAAAAAGATCTCTAAAAAGATCTCACTCATCGAAACTCCGATCTTTGCAAAGTTAGGGCTTTATTGAATTTTCAATAAAATTCTGATTTTTCTGAGCCCAGTCTCCAGATGATTGATAAAATTGATTCTTGAACGCCATTAAACCGGTTTTATTTCAAACGCACTCGCGTTACCCCAATGATTCCGCGAGACCCAATTTCATGAAGCTCGTGCCGGGTTCGCGTCACCCACTTCCGCCGGTTGATCAGATATACGCAGAAGTGAGGAAAACCGGCGTGCCCTTCGTTCACGCAGGTTGCATCCGCGACGGACGGTACGCGCGCATATCTGTTACGCACATATGTGTACGTTATATGCGTGCATACGCGTGCAGACCGCGGTCGGCGATGAGAGATCGTCGTCTGAAAATTGCAGGGGTAACCCCGACGTGCGCGCCTCAAAAACTGGGTCAAGTATATGATAATAAATAATCTGCGCTTATACTCGATCCGGTTTAAACGTACAGCATTCTACATATTCGGTTCGCATACATGCGTCATTGCATGCGTAAAACTCCAAAGCTACGATAAATTCATCAATCTGCAGTTTCTATCTAACTACATTTACTAATAAAATCCTAGGCGAGAATAAGGTCCATTTCTATTATTGTGGATTAACTTTAATCTCAGTTTAACTTGCTCTCTATCTTTTTCTGATTCTTAAAACTTATAGAAAAAAATAAAAACTAATTGTAAATTAAACCGAGATTAAAGTTATAATCTACGTTAGTATAGAAATGAAGATAAATAAAATAAATGTGCATATGTTTGAGATTCATGAGTTGATTTGTGAAAAGAAGCTTGAATTAAATAAATATATTAAGGAAATTTAGTAAAAACATTTTGAAAAAACTCTTAACAATTTATAGAAACTTGCAATGTGTTCATTTGCACATATATAAATCTATGTGCACGCAATGTGCACGTATGATTCGGTATACACGAGCTTGCATGTCTTCAGCTGTCTCCCTATTTAATTGCGTCTCAGGAGAAAAGGAGACCTCCGGTGAGGAAGAAAGAGAGTCAGTAAGACTCCGTCTGTGCACGACACTTATTTTTATGCCCACTCATTTGCACCCGCTTATGGTCGGGCACGTGCTACCCGGATCGATGAAAAGTGGTATTGTGTTGTACTCACAAACCCCGTAAATGCATTTAATGCCTATCGATTCCTCCATTAATTATCTCATGATAAGTTTACATTTTATCGTGGTATAATTAAAGCATTTTTGTTATGCTAAGCTCCAAAAAATAGAACAAGCGTTTTTACGATGTAAATATCACGTCTCACATTGTGTACGTCTCACATTTTAAACAACGCATTAAAAACGGTATAAAAATTATATTGGCATTTTTTCAACTTTATATAATAATAAAATTATTTTTGTTTTTAATCTTCGATTTAAGCGATTTTTTCTTAATAATTTCTCAAAATTTTCATTAAATTTAAGTATCTGAATATTATTAGAGCGGCCCTCTTTCATTTCGTACCGTAGATTATAAGAGACCGAAGGGCATCGCGTTCAGCCATGAAAACTGCAATAACGTTAAGAGGCTTAATCCCATACCATGACAGCGGTACGACGCATCGCAAATTTAAAATTACGCTGACAACTCACTCCGATAAGCATCCGACGACGAAGCAACAAATTGGCCATCGGCAGAATGATGCAAACCGCAAGCCGCATAATGTTCAAGGAAAAACAATGATAAATTATAACTTTATCCCCGAAAAATATTTGGGGTTAATATTGCTGAAGAAATAGGTATCATCGTGCATCGGTCTGTTTGCCATGCCGATTTGCATCGTAAATAAATAAGTATATACACTTGAAAACGAGGTGTGAGACCGATCATCAGTTTGATGATACTGGTTCGCATCACTAAGGTTCGCTATATAATATATCGCTGCATAAAAGACTTGAAACGTTTACAGCATGGAAAAGGATTGCGTATAAGAACGTGAATATAAACCAGACTTTTCATTGAGAACTGAATGCCTTTTTCATCTGTTATCTAAGCAGAACTCGTCAATTTTATCTTCGAGTGCATAATTAACGGTATTTTTGTAATTGATATTTATGTAATTAATTTACAAGAGAATTATAAATTTTTTTATTTTCCTCGAGATCTCTATAGCTACGCTCGCGTTGTCTCTACAAATTCCACAGTTGGAAGCCATGCGGCATAACGAAAAATAGAAGGGCAATAGATAATTCATACACCTGCAATTCTTCGGTCACTGTAAAAGGCTGTTTTCTAACAAGGTACATAGAGTGTAACACTGCGTCCAACACAAAGTATTTCTACTGTGACACAGTGTTACACTGCTCGACATTGTAAAAAGCTAAGTATGAACCACGATGTAAGAATAATTCTTACACAGTGATTCTAATTGTTCCAACAAGTATGTTACTCAGTGGAACACATTGTAATGTCACTGTGTTCCACTGGGTAATCTTAGCCATGTATCCTAGCTGGAAAACAGCCACGGTCACTTTCGCGTAACGTTTTATTCGTATCTCTGGGGGACGGTACGCGCTACGTGTATATGTACATACATGGATGCGTTGTATCTTTAATCAAATAAGAAACAAAGACGAGAGGAACAGCCGATGACTCGGGCTTTTCCAGGCTAAAAGAACGTCGAACAGCTGGCGCAAGGTGCCCCCTTTCTGCGTTCCTGCCGAAAGTCCGCTTGTTGGGCGCAACCTTGCGCAGTGTTTCCTCACAGCCACGTGCCAACCGAACCCCCGAGCTCACGAGTGTAAAAAGCTCGAAATTCGTCACCTAATTGACGGATGAACATTATGATACCTCAGCGATCCAACATCGCGATTTCTATCTTTCTTAAAATTGAATTAATGGCCGACGTTTTGTTCCTATTTCGTCGTACCTCTACAAAATATGCGTTTCTTTTTTTGTGCTATATATAATGATTGTGAATTAATAATAATATATAATGAGTTAATAACAAAAACAAAGTTCAGCATTTTTTAGCTACTACTTTATGTGTGTGTGTGTGTCATAAAATTTTAAAATAAAATTCTAGGTAAAAAATCTAGATACCCAGGTAGCACAGAAAGTTCAAAAAGAATGCAATTAGTTAAGTTTATTTTCATAAATGCAAAAAGAATTTTTAAACTCATTGTCAGAATTGATAACGCATACAATTGGATATATGAATAAATTCTTTTTGAACTCTGTAAACTATATATTGACATATATCAGTAATTCTAGCTCTTATTTCACGTTCTTACTGTAAAATGTAATCGCGTTTTCAAAAAGCTTTATCTCAATGATACGCGTGTTATACTGGAGATCAAGCTCCACTGTTTTACTGACAATTTGTATGTCATATATGTATGCGTGCAAAATTGCTGTAGTAGTATGTAGTGATGTGATATATGTTTACTATTGCATCAATGTTGCACACATACATACGTACGCATTTTCATACAATGTTTTCTCTCATATTAAAACGCTTAGGTTCATTATAATTATAAAAGCACAGTACTATTGTTTCATGTAAGCCCCAATGCGACTGAAGCTTGTTTTATACGTACAAAATATAACTCTTATTATCAATCAAATGTTGTTACGAGTCAATGCTAGAAGTTGATAACAAAATTTAACTGTAATTTTCACAAATTTTTTGTTTTTCATACAAAATCGTTTTATACTCGCATTCCGTTAATATCTATATAATTTAATTTTAAAAAAGGATTTTTAAATTTGTAAAAGAAATATGAAAACATTATACAAAAATTAGTGCGTTTCGTGAGTAAAATAGACGCATCCTCTCCTTATATAAGTCCCATATATATGCAGAGGTCGCCAACGTCCGAGAAATCGGACATATAATGAAGAATATATGTAGACTTAATTACTTCTAATTTTGCAACTTATCTATTTGTTTCGTATAATGTTTTTAAAATACACTATCAGATATAACTTAGCGTTTAATTTAATTTTTTGGGCTTCTGCACACAGGACCACTTTTTCATTGAAACAAAAGAATTAAAAATTGGCTATAGCACCTGCAATTTTTACCTCGCGACAAACGTTGCCGCGTCTTGCGTGTAAGAGCCATTTATATTTCTAATTCTAGATGCGAACCTATTCATTAAAAAATAAAATATTAGTTGCAATATATTAATATACGTTAAGATTTAAGAAATACGAACAAAATACTATAAACGATAATGTATTAGCCGGGTTTTATTTAGTGCAGCTGGTGTTACCGTTATTGCATTGCCACCCAAAAAGCTTCTCGTTAATTTGCTATCTCGAAAGTTTATATATTTCTGCGAATCTTGTAACTGGCATCAATTACTTTATTACTATAAGACCGGTGTAGAAAGTAATATGCGGGCGATTTGTAAATAAAAATGCAATTAATTGCTCGACTGTTAATCTATCTTCAGCAGAAAACATAAACTACTGTATTATCCGATAAGGTAATATAGTAGTGCAGAGGAGCAATGAATCAGACACGTATCTGACCAGTCAGACACGTCGGTAAGTTCATCGGTCTACGTGACCCAGCGATTCATTGATCCTCAGTTCTCACTGTACCAACAATTCTGTAGTATTTCGAAGATGTCACTAACGTCGCTGTTTGTAATTTAAAGAGCCTGATGTGCTATAGCAGCTAACCTCTCTCTTCAAACTCACTATTCGACAAGAAATTTCTTGTCGAGCAAACTTCCGTGAGATGATTCACATTTTCATAAATGAAATCACGTGAACTGCTCACTTTTCACACATTTTCATTATATTTTACGTTAGTTACACAATCGATACCTTAAACGCAAGATCCACGTTGTGTTTGGTTATGTGTACTATTCTTTCCACAAAAAGTCAAAACTCGATCTTTATAGAAGAATATATATATATATGAAATTAAATTTGCAATTTACAAGTTCATTTAATAATATATAGTTTATTTTATACCTTTCTCAATACTGCACAGAATACGCAATATTAAAATCTAATCTGTGACAGAAGATAACTAAGTGGTCCCTCCTGTGTGACTTACGAATATTGTAAATATGAATCTCCTTCCAACTACGCACGAGGAATTCAGTCACCCAGAATATTGGAACACGTTCTTCAAAAAGTGTGGCAAAAAGGCATTCGAATGGTAAATATTCTATAGTTATGTTAATGTTTTTTTTATATCTTTTGTAACTAGCTGTTCACTATTTTGTCTGACCTCAGGTATGCTGAATATCCACAATTATGCGAAATACTTGTGAAATATGTCAAAATGAAGGATGACATCCTGATCGTTGGTTGCGGTAATTCTACATTAAGCATGTCTTTGTACGACACTGGTTACAGGTACAGCTTATATATATTTTTTTGCAACGAGCAATCATAATATGTAGTTTGCTAAGTTTCTAATGTGTAGTCGATGCTTAAATTTCTATGGAAGAATAAATCAATATTGATTTTACAGAAATATCATTAATATCGATATATCACACATTGTGATCAAACAAATGCGCGATATAAATAACAGTACAAGGCCAGATCTGATATACGAATATATGGATGCCACGCAAATGACATATCCTGATGATAAATTTAGTGTGGTTCTTGACAAAGGTACACTGGACGCTCTAATGCCAGATGCCAAACAGACAACGGTATCTAAAGTTGATAAATATTTCAAGGTAAGTTAATAATTATTTCTCGAAAAATTCCCTTTCTTTAATAAACTAAAATTAGTTAAAATTTAGGAAATCACACGAGTGTTACGGAATGGAGGCAGATACATCTGCATATCATTGCTACAAGAGCACATTTTACGTAAACTCTTGTCATACTTTCCTGCTTCGGGTTTCATGTTTCGCATAGTACGATGCCATGAAGCCGAGTCGAAAGCGGGTGTGGAAGAAGGCAGTGCGCTCCCTGTCTTCGTGATCGTTGCTACAAAATTCACTAAATTATCCCAAAATGTACGTTCTAGCCAGAGATCTTTAGAATCCTTATGTCGCCATCTTAATCTTATTATTAATCGGATAAGCAAGTTTGTCGAACTTATTTTTATAATTGTAATCCGAATAGGTTCTCGAGATAGCTCTGGTCGATGGCCCACCTGAACGATTATCTACGACGGATGACATGGTATCCGCCGTATTGTCCGCGCAACAATCGGCACTGACGTGCTACGGTCTTTATAAGAGAAGCGTCGCCGATATGGGTGAAGTATCGTTGGATTTAAATCGTCCAGGTGAGGAGCATCCACGGTACACCGTCTACATTCTCGATCAACCACGTACGCGTAGGGCAAAGACATACGCGGCATTCATTGTTCCACAGGGAAAGTACGTTTGAGTTACTATTTGAATAAGAGCTTTTGCTATCAAGTTGTTATAAATTGCAAGACTATATTTTTTATTCTTTCTCATCAGAGAAACGGATTGGTTGTTTAATACAAAGGAAGGGCGACAGCAGGTCCTGAAAAGCGCGCAGCACGACAGACTCGCAATTGTCACCTTACGCAGAGAACACAAATTTGAAAGTTGGGACGCCGTGAAAACAGAGTTAGAAGATTTCGTTCGTAATTTAGCACCGGCCGGTTTCTGCGACAAGAACGATATTCCCTTTCTGTCTCTGGGTACCGATGTTGGAGTTCGAAACATTTGCTACGAAGGAAAGAGCGACATGAGTGGACCGTTTGTTATCGAAGAAGTGGAAAATGATGGCCACGAGTTCAGGCGGCTCGTGTTCCTGAATAATCCGTATGTCATTCAGAGCGAAGCCAGACTGAAAGAAGGTATTAATTTACAATGAGTTTCGGAAATTCTACGATAATGATCGCACACGATTGTGGTTGATGACACAATTATTTACAGCAAAATCTAGACGTGGTAAAACGAAGAAAGTTGCCGATCCTGGATTCCTGGCTTGTGAACATCACATACATATGAGTGCTGGAGTGAATGCGGTAATCGATACGAAAGAAAAGGACGAAATTATGATTATAGGACTCGGAGGTGGTGGTCTTTGCATGTTCTTACATCAATGTTTCCCCAAAGTATGTGTCGGATAGCATTCGTTATTATCAGGTCAAACGTTACACATCTGAATCTTTCCTAATATAAATCCTAATATAAAATTTTAATTTTTTTCCAGCTAAAAATTACTGCGGTCGAAATTGACAAGGCGATGCTAAAAGTAGCTACCGAATACTTCAATCTCGTTCTTGATGATCGAATGAAAGTGGAAATCGCGGATGGAATTCAATATATTAAAAATGTTGCGGCGTCCGAGACAAAGTACAAGGCAATACTTTTCGATATCGATAGCAAAGATACTACTGTCGGAATGAGTTGTCCGCCTAAACAATTTCTTGAAATGTCAGTGTTGAACGCAGTTGCGGCGTGCTTAACGAAAAACGGTCTTTTTATCTTGAATTTGGTCAGCAGAGATAAAAATTTGAAACAGAAAGCCAAAGATGATTTAAAATCGGTATTCCAATCGATCACTTGTCACCCCATTCAAGATGAAATAAATGAAATCGTTATGTGTTCCATCGAAAAACAGAATCCGAAAGAATGGAAAAACAGACTTAGACTCGCCGCCATCGATTTAAACAAGCAAGCAACTGCGACAAAATTATCCTCTTTCAAGGAATCATTTGACGTCTCCACACTTTTAGAAAGTTTATCTGCGGAATCCTAATCACTTTGTACAAATATCTTCGTTGTGATAAATAAAATTAGAAATATAATTTCTACAATGGTTTAACATATAAATTATAAAATTTCCTTTTTACAAATTTATTATCTGAAATTAAAATAAGAATTAATTCGACTCACCGACACGATGCGCAGCAGCAGAGTTACGAAATTTGTTGAACTGTAAAACAGAAATATATTCAAGTTACAGCAAGATCCAAAAAAATTCATGTTTCAAAAAAGAATTATTTTATTTTTTATCTGTTTCCAGATGTTTCATAAAATAATTATTAGGGTGCGGATGAAGTATTGATTCGTAAGAACAATTTTCTTTAAAATGCCAAAATCTTTAGGGGAAAAATTAATTTTAAATTGACAAAAATATTTATGATTAATAAAACTGAGCTTCGTGTCTCCTCGAAAAATGTTATCTCATTTCATCGAGATCATAACTGAACATCCGACATCCGCACCCTAATAATTATATATAAGATATTTTTTATTTTCAGTGTTTTACATATCTTTTTTCTGAAATAAAATCTTTTACGAAATTTAACAAGTAAAAGGTTAGTTTTTTTTATAGATGATTCAAGTAATCGTAAACCTTAAACGCATTGAAAAAATATGTTACACATAGAAAAATATTAAATTAATGTCATGAATATCCTGTTAAATATTTGAAATAACAAAAACTGGAAATATTTTATAGATATATTGCGCGATAATACAAAATCAGCGCCGTGCGATTATCACGGAGATAAATATGCTTAATTCCGCGAGTGTAACAATACATAAATAATAAGTCGCGCTCACCCCGCGAATTGCTTCACCGTCGTCCGACACCTTCCAGATCTCTTCCTCTCAGGTTTCTTCATTGCGCTCGTATACCACATTCACGGCAAGATTAATTATACGATCGCGCGCGCGCTAATTGCAAGATACACGACGATCGCGCGGCACTTTGCACGACACTCCCGACGTTGATTACACACGTAACCGCGCATCGCGACGGAAAGCGAAATATGAAGCGCAAAAATACAATGTCCGGCGGCATCCCGACAAACCGAGGCGACGAGAAGGTCTCTCTCGACGTGGCGAGGAATTCGAAAGACGAGCGATTAACTTGACGCGCGACCGGCGCGTCCGACGCCACCGCACGACGGCGACGCTACATTCGTTGTTCGAACTGCGAATTACGGGAAGCGCATTTCAAACGCGTTTCACGACGAATGATGCACGATGTTTCGTTCGCGTTATTTCGCGACGATTGTTCTCTCGTATCGCAACGCAAATGAACATTCTCACGGAGATTACAATTACGGTTGAACGGTCCGCGAAGCACGCGGGCGTTCGGAAACACGATCATTGCTCCCTCGACTGACTCGCGACGCATCTCGATCGAATGAATCTCGCGAACGTGAGTATGTATGTTTCGAATCGTGTCAACCGATGTGAGAATGCCGAGATTACGTGCCCGCACGAATGCGAAAGATATCAAAATACCGGATTAACTGTGACTCCGCTTGCTAACTGAACGCCGCTCGGCTCGGAGTCGATTCGTCCGTTTCCGCGATGTTCCGCGACGTTCCGCGACAATCAAGGTGGCAACTTAAATTCATTCCGATACAACGTGAATCGAATCGACGTCGAATCAAGATACAAACATATATAATCGAAATTGATATCACTCGTGGTATCAATGTATGTTTCGAAATTAAAATTAATAAAGTCATAAAAAAGATAATAATCCCGAAAATAATAATCAATAACAAAATGATATGTCGCGGCTTTTCATTATTTTGTTATTGCGATTCACGTAGTACCTCGCCGCTCTCGCTCAATTTAAACATAATTATATACAAATTGTATTTTGAGATTACGTTCGGAGACAATTTCAAAGTGCAACGTGCAGCATCCAAGGAAAAGTAATTGTCGCCCGTAATAATCAATTTATAATTTACAGTTCGGTTATAGAAAATACTTTTGAAATACTCATAAACTTACTGGTTACGTAAAAAAATATATACATTTACGTAAAAATCCAATTTAACAATATTTATATATGATGCATTTTTTGGCAACTTTATTCCTCCATTAATTAATCATATGCAATCGTGCACTCGTATTTACAGAGACACAATTTCATTACAAGCAACTGGAATTCAGGCGCATTCAACAACAGTCGATTACGATAATTGACTAAACATTCAACAGTAGGCGCAAACAATTTTACATATGTATTCTCCTTCACCACACATACTTTTTTTATATAACTTCTGCTTTTTCATACATACCTTTTTAATGTATAATACTATAATACAATAAATCATTCAAATATTCTCATGTCAATATATATTATAAATTTATATCAAAGTACAGGAACGTATCTACAGTAAATAAATATTTACAAGTTCATAAATAAAAAAAAAACGTTTAAATTATCATTCTATACATTGACATATAGGAGGCATTTGTAGTATATATGATCAAAAGATTCATATGAATGTTCAACGTAAAGTTAATTTTTTTATGTGTAGTCATTGCGCTTAATAAATTAATATTGAAAATGTAAATACAGAAAATGTTGGTCCGGTTAAATAAATATTCATTATTTAATATCGAGATTTTATTTCCGTACGACTGCTCCCATAAATAATCGTTCCTTAACTGATATTTAACGTATTTTCTCTTTTCAAAAACAGAATTTTTCAACTTTATTTAAAAATTACTATATATATATATAATATATATATATTATTAATAAATATATATTTTACCTGTCATATACATATATTTACATATAAATAAATATATTATATATAATTATACGATGAATGAGATTGAGATTTATAAATGGGAACAGTTTGTACAGAAGTTTTATATATATATGTATGTGTATGTATATATAAAACTTGATAAATTAAAACAATCCGTAGAGAATAATAGAACTACCCGTGTCGCAATATTATCATTTTACTTGCTCTACAATATATTTACATGATTTCTTATACACATTTATTTAAAAACATCATTCGTTCAAACATCCACACTCAAACATGTGGTATTAAATTTCTAATCGTTCATACGCTTATAAAAATTAAAACGTCGTGTAAGCGCCATGAATTTTCTATTTAAAGAAAATTAATATCTTATGTAAATTAATATCTTAATGTAAATGACAGACGTTTTGCAGTTATAGACTAGCATAAGATAACCACGCAAAAATAATGTAGCTCGTGTCCCGTAATCCTTCTAAAACGTTACTAATAAATAATTAGTAACATAAAAGAATTAAAAAATTTCATTCTCTTGACAATTAAAACATAGATGTGTAAATCGTTATAAATAATTCTTATCGTAAACTAAATAAATAACACGAACAGAGGAGATGTATTATTATATAATTCTACTAACTGTAAATAAACGATATGTAATGTTCTCTTACGTCGTGATTCTTAAATATAATATAATATTTAATTATAATCTATATGCTTTTTCGACGGATATAAAATAACATATTAATTCAACTAAATATTTTAAAATATTCTTGTAATAACGCGTAAACAGATATGTAGAAAAACTCGGAAATTATTTAAATCAATACAAAGTATCTACAATCCAAAGTATGCATTTCTCACGTGGAAAGAACGATTTAGCTGAAAGATCTAAAAATAATTTTGTTAGAAACTCAAAAATAATACATTGCTGTAAAACATTTTGATAGTCTAGCAATCAATTTGAATTTCCAACAAAATTATGCTCAGATTATATCAAAATTCTTAGAAATTCCAGCAAAATCGTTCTTTCCGTGTACATTAAAAGAAATTTTACATTTCGCAATTTTACCAGTTATCGGACTAAACTTTCTCATAGTGTCTCTAAACACAGATTTTAAGTAACATATACGATTGCATTTGGCTATAAATAATTTCGGATTACGATATAAAATAATATATAGTAATGTATTGTGATGTAATAATTGCAGGTCATTTTTTTTCCTCGTGTTTGCGCGATTGCCTGCTATTTATCGATGAAGCGTACTCTTTTATATTAAATTAGAAAGAATAATAAATATCACACAAACGGTATTCTGTAACCGGGTTCCACATTTTCGTTTAATTATGATCTTTACATCGTTCTATAAATATCACGTACACAAATTCATTATAATAGTGATGATTTCATTTAATTCAACGGAAACTACAATATACAATTACTAAAGGATTTTGTCGTAACGCCCATAAATGATCACCGGATTGACGATATATGCGAGTAACGATAAACTTACATCTAAAAAATATATTTCCTAAAAACTTGTGAAAAAAGTCTCTCGATCACTGTCCACGTATTCCACATACGTTTCAGAAAATAATTATTTATAGTTTTTAAATGCATGTTAAGTAATAGGACACATTTTCGGTTAAAGTTTAAGTCATTCTGAATTCACTTACTCCTCCTAGTCACTTTTCTGCTTTACAATCCTTCTCTCCTTTTCTACACCTCTTCGCCCTCAATTTGCATTTGCGTTTCGCAAATCTCAAGAGGATTTTATCACAGTACATTTCTTTATCAAATACAAAATGCTGGCACAATCGTTGTTTATCTCTGGAATATCTTTTCAACGCATGTAAAATTAGTATGTCGACAAAGAAACGTCTGCATTTTACATTTAACGCTAAACAATAACCGGCTATTATTATTTATTATTTTAATTAAATAACAGTCGTGCTATATGCTGTCATATATCGAAAATTATACGACTGCATTTAGCATTAAATTCGCGATATATATACATAAATGTAAATCTCAGGGAAAGGAAAAAGACAATTAAGACTGATGTTGATATCACTACGTAATCTAAAAATTCGTGTTTTTACAGAATAAATATTACTTAACATATTATTGTTGGAAGACGAGAACGGCAGATCAGAGAATTGCTTTCAAATCAAATAACATTTCGAGGAAGATGGAGCAAATAGAAAACATTTAAAAGCTTCATACTTTTCAAATTCTTTCCCATTCATTAAATAAAATTTGCAAAATTTTCAATAATAACAATTAAAAGTTTGAATGCAAAAAAGTCTATTATTTACAATTGTTATTTATAAAAAGAGAAAAAAAACAAGAAATAAGAGAAATCTAAAACGGTTTAATATTTTATCAAGTATATCGCTTCACTTGATGACGAAATAAATAATGAAAACTGTCAATTTTTTGGTTGTAGCTATCTTTCTTCTGACCTGTGATTTTCTTAATTATAAAATCTTTTAATTCTTATAAAAACTATTGTTAGCAGAGGACCAGTATGAAATGACTTTTTTTGTATATAGATAAACTAGACAAATCCATGTTAATTAATATTTTAATATGTTAATTAATATTTTAATGTAAAAAAATTTATTTGTTAAAAAAACTGAGTGTATCTAATTCTTGCAGGCAAATAAAGATCAATTTCTCTTTGAAACTTTACATTCATTTAAAGTTTAAAGAGCCAATCGAAAATTTATAAGGCCGAAAATAATAAATGGAAATATGTATATATGTAAATTAAGTATATGTATATAGTGCGTTTATAAAGTACCATGCCAAAACTTTATATATGAAACCGGAGAAAAAGCAACTTGATTTCTAAGACAAAAAGATTTCATTTTCTCTCATTTTTGATACCATTTCATATATTCATATGTACCATTCATATAACAATAAAAATTAGTTCTCTTTGATTACGCAACAGTAGTAAATGTTGGCTACAATATTGCTATTGTTAATGTTCTAAGATTTTGCTCGTTCGCAATATTTCACTTGCTCATTCACTCTCTTTTTCTTAATTTTTCTCTTTGGCGATGATTTATAGGTAGAAATTAAATAATCTGATTTAAAACAAAAACATAGAAATGTTCTCTAGACCGTTGTAGTTCTCTGCCGTTGCATCGATTAAGATCATTCATAATTATATGTACATCCTACGTAAGCTAATCTATCTTCGTAAGTCATTTTATTTATGTTGTCTTATTTTCCGCAACGGTGGGATCACATTTAATCTCTCCTTGGCGAAATACTTTATAAGAATTTTTTACGTATTTTGTTGCATTCGCCATTAACACGTCAAACTGATTACGTATGATACTATTATCACTAGCATGTAAAGCGCAGTTCTCTGATAACGGCCCACAAAGCTAAGCATCGTAAGGTGGAAGAAAGTTTCTCAAATTTAGGCAATCACATAAAAGATTTTTATCGATTTTTATCCATTATTTCAAAATGTTGTGTAAGTTATCTCAAATCTTCCTCTATAAGTATAATATATTCTCCAAGCTATATGCAGTCTTTAATAAGAAAGGACTAAACTTTAAGTTTGAAATAATTAACACACACCGTTTACTTTAATTCATTAGAAAGACTAGTAACTGCGAAATAAAGATCGTGTTCAGACAAAAGTATATGTATATCGTAACTATGATAAGTTTAACTCCATTCGGCCACTTTTCATTCTCTACCAAATACACATATTCCTACATTTGGTTAAATTCGCGAGACTTTTCGGCTCTATCCAGTCTCACACATTTTTCATCTTTCCTGCTCAAATCAACAACTTCAATTCATCGTGCGATAACAAGTAAAAAGCCTGTATTTTTATAGTAATTGAATTAATCGAATTGAAATGAGGAAACTAGGACAAAAGTAATCAAGCAAGGTCGAACCAAAAACGCTCTCACGAATATGCAACATTTATATGTCAATCGATTCAATGCAAAAATCGATGCTGCTCCAATTCGGCTTGTATTTACGGCGGGTCTATTTCAATCAGAAAAACTTTCTCACCATTTTCTTTAAGCCGGTGCCTCTCTTCTCTTTCTTGATCGACGTAGGCGTAGCGCTGCTGCTTCTCGACTCGTCGCTCTCTTCGATCAAGCCGTTCGCGGTGCTACCATTGGCACGATCACCGATAATTTGCGACAGCATCTTGAAATCCGTCGGGCTAGACTGAGAGGACCTGTCGTTCGACTGCTCCGAATCTTGACTCCACTCCCCCTTTTCGGAATTCGTGGAATTCGTGGAGAACTTCCTCTTGCTTCTCGTACCCAAGGCAGTTTTCATGAAGGACGGCGAGCTCAGTCTCGCGCCCTTGAGGATACTACCGGCCCTGAACGAGCCGTTCCTCGACGACTCGATCTTTCGTTCGACCGTGGCGTTCAAACACGGGCCTGATCTTTCGACGGGCCTGTTCACGATCACTAACGATGTATTAGGCTTACCAAGCTCGTTAACTTGGCGACCGAATTCAGAACTTGCTCTGGATTCCGCCTTGGCTCTATCTTCCGGGGCAGGCTGTGTTATTCGTTCTATTCTTTCTACCTGATCGTCGAACCAACCGACGACGGTATCGGGCGCGGATTCCGGCCTCTTGCCGACCGAATCCTGCAACTCTTTGGAGTTTGGAGAGTCTATGGACGACGATCTTCTCGATGGCAATGTTGTACCACCGGGGATCACGTTCAATACACTTTTGTAACGAACCACCTCTTGTCTCGCATCCGTATTGACTGCTGCTTTAATGCCGGCGGCAATTGCTTCTTTCTTGCGTTTCTTCTTTCGCTCCTTCTTCGTCTCATAGGGTCGATCGTCGATCATCAGCTCGTGATATGTGCCGCTAATGTGAGAAGCGATCTCGCTAGGTCGTCGCCTCTTCGTTTTCTTCGCCGCGGCATGAGAGCTGAAGTTCTCTGCGCTCTTTCGACGTATGGTGTCCTTCCTCGCGTCCGATTCGAGTTTTTCCTCCTCAAAATCTTCCCTGCGGCGACAGTAAGAGAGAATCAAGGTAATGATGATGATTTCCAAACAAATCAACAAGGTGTGCTGGATAATCGCAGATATTCGGCTGCGCCAGCTATCTCGATCGTAAAGAAGTGTTTCGACCGATTTAGAAAGTATCATAATTTCTTCCCTTAAAACGGCAATCTCTTCCGCTCTTTTCACATCGCGTTCCTCACTCTTTCGAGACTCCTCGCCCATAGCAGCTACCGCACGCTCCAATGAGCGCTGCATTTCTTCGACTTGCTTTTTGTAGCGACGGCTTAATTCTTCCAAGTATTGCCCGCTGAGTGACATATTTCTTTCTAAAATCTGAAAAAAAATATATATATATATTAATTGCATTAATAATATCAATAATTTAATTAATACAATTGCATGATAAATAATAAATAAATAAATAGTATACATGTCTCTACGACATTATTTTATTGCAGGGATGATATTCAACTCTACTTTCGTTTTTTTTTTTTATTTGCTTTCTTACAAATTTTTTTCCAATATTTTTAAAAATTTAATTTGACAAAATATTTTTTGAAAATCTCAATAGAGATTGTTCTTTCTTACCTTGATCCTGTTCGACAATCGAAGAAAAACAGACTCTTTCTGAGGAACAATATTTGCTGTGGGCTGAGTCGTCGGCGAAGAGCTGGACGCTCCATTCTGCATGTTAGCCGTGTCGACCTCCAAATCTTTTAAATCGGACAACAATGAATCCAACGAGAGATGATCTTGAGACGATAATCGAGCTTCTTGCTCGCCCAGATCTTTCATCTGTCTTCCGTCTTGCTCACCGTTTTCCGACTTGTTCATTTTCACTTGCGCAACAGTCTCAGCACTTTCCGTGTCAGGCACGACAGTCTCTTGACTAGTTTCTTGACTGTCGATGTTTATCGGCGGGACGCTGCTTAGAGACAATGTCGTTTCAACAGGAGTTCCTGAAACCGGCAACTCCTCGACCATCTTCAACGTCGGTGTCGGACTGGATGGCGGTGGAGCAGTCGTCAGCACTTGCGGCTGCAACGTCTCATCCGTGAATTCCTTACTGGGTTCCAAAATTGGTACGGAAGACTCCTTCTTCAAGTCCTCTTTACTAAGAGTCTTCGTAGGCTTGATCTGCGACGCCAAACTCTCCGGAAAACTGGAGGAAGTCTCTATAGTCGCGATGCTAATGTTTTCGCTTTCTTTATTGACATCTTGAATCAATGAATGCTGTCGAACCTCCTTGGAGGACGCGGCAGACTTGCAAGCGGAGAGACTCGAGTCCAGAGTACATGGGTCCACAGTAGAAGATGTTTGACCATTAAAAGTGATCTCGGCGCTATGATCGGTATTTTTAGTAGATAGAATGTCACTGGCAGCGTCCTTAGACTTATTTACGGAAATTTCGTAGCTCGTATTCATTACCACCTTGCGTTCTTTCGTTGCCAAAACGTTGCACAACGCTATGATATACTCGGGTTTGAAGAAAGATGTTAGAAAAGTCGTCTGGAAGTTCTCCGCCAAATTAAAGTGCGTCGTATCGTCGTGCTTCGTTTCAGCTTCCTCTCTTCTCCACCAAAACGATTCTATCTCCACGCCATGAAGACCGCACAGTTTTCCTTGTCTCAAAGTTCTGTTCACCAGATCGATCCTAAGCAAACCATCCAATTGTCGATTCTTGCAGCTAACCAGCTGAAAAACACTTGCGAACTTCTGATCGGTGCAGTTGCCGCAGAGGATCGTATATCTTGGTGTTGTGCAACTCGTATACGAATTGTCCAAGATGTTACCATGATCGATGCTTTGCTGGATCTGCGTGATGTTGTTTCCGGTGAGACCGCTGGACTTGACCAATATCTCCGCAGCTTTCTTCACTACATTTAGCACGGCGTCGCGCGCGCTACCGAAAAGATTGCTCGGTGAATCACCGCCCTCGCTATCCAACGATTCCTCTTCGTCACTATCCTCGTCGTCATCTTCGTCCGTGTGTTTTTCTTCTAAAGTTTCATTTTCCGTCTCGGTTTCCAGCACTTCAAACTCACTGGTGCCGTAAGCGCGAAACAATGAGACCGGACAAAAGTGTTCCGAACCATAGTGCGATTGGAGTTCGACCTTGATGAACTTGCCAAAGAAGTGAGGATGTAGAGTAAAGCTCTGAATGTCTTTCACATCCTTGGCAGTGAACTGACCGACCAGACTCCAGTCCTTGGTGGGAAAGCGATCGCTCACGTAGACAGAAAAGTCTTTCGGCGACGAGCTGAAGAGTTCGAAGTTCGCCAGCTCGATCTTTTTTGCTTGTATCGCTTCGCACAACTCGACGACAAACCAGACGCGTGACGTACAGGCGTTCAACATATATTCGTCCCGCGTAGACACCAAGACGTTCTTGGCACTATTCGCTTCGGGGTTGGCCGCCACGATCTTTGCGCCGCAGTCGGGAGAAGCGTAATTTTTATTACGAATTTTCATACCACTTACACCTCGTCCTGGACCACCCGGAGTCTGCACGGAAGCATTCGGATGAGCTGCAAAATAAAGATGAAATATAGTAAATGAGATTTTCTGAATAATAGCACCTAATTTAATAGGTTTTACATTTTATCTTCGTTATAACAAACATTATCAATCGATAGAGTTACCGATAACACTCACTTTTTTTCTTTTCGGCCTCCTCCAAACGCTTCTGTGCCCATTCGCTGAAAGATGGTATGTCCTCATGCGGTTCAGTAGGACCTGAAGTAACGAGTCCATTCAGGATCACTGCTGCAGTCTCATCTCTGCTATCGCCGACCAATCGTGCTCTGGCCGCCGTGTCGTTTAACTCAGGCGCCGTGGTGAACGTGTCATCGACCTTCGACGACAATTCCTCGGGCACCTGAGCCTGACCAGCCTCCTCCTCTTCCTCCTCGACTCTTAGCTCTAATTCGTCCGAATTAATCTTTTGCTCCGCTCTGACGATCACTACAACTTCTGGCGGTTCCTCAGCAGTGATTTTCTTCAGCAGAACCACGTCCTCTTCATTCCCGAGGATATCGGTATCATTCGGTCGTTCCGTCGTTTCGTCAATAATCGGCGGCGGTGGAATCTGCGTCGTTGGCACGGCCTCTTTCAAATGTTCGGATTGTCTGTCCTGATTGCTGCTCAATAACGACGAATTCTTGATGGAGGATCGCGAGGGAAATTCGTGTTCGAACTTTGGCTCGGCCAAATTCTGCAATCCATCCGTTGCGGTGTCCACCAGAGTCAATACCACCGCCTGACCGGTCTCAGAGATTCTGCAACAGACAAGTGTAAGTAATAAAATTAATAATTTACTTTAAGCAAATTTCAACTTGTTTTGTTAATGTTGTTATAAAATCTTTCAAAATGGATTATTTTTTATTGTTTAACAGATACTAATTAGGCAGCTGAAGCAATATCTGATTAAAATTTAATAAATCTTATATTGTCATTTCTTGAATTAGCTCCAATTTTCTTCAATTAGCTTTTTCAATTTATTTGAAAAATAACGATTCGGGAGAGATAGATGAGCATTATACAGTCTGTATATTATAATTTTGCATTATAATTTTCGTGCTATCTCTTCTTATTGCTGTACGACTTAAATAACTCTTATACGATTAAAGACATATGTTAATTTTCTTTCGTTTCTAAAATATTAAAATGTAAATGTTAATATCAGTCTATTACATAATATCCTTGTAAGAATATAATTACACAGTGACGATAAACATTATAAAATTTATCTCAAAGAAAGTCGGGGACGATGTTACAGTATTAAACTGCATTTATAATAGCGAATAACAAATGTAGCATTTCCGAATAATTAAAAAAATGAAGCAAACCACAATCGCTTTGAGATGCATAGAATTTTTATTTATACGATATATGTTAAAAATGTGACGCATGGCGATGAAAACTGAATAAACATCTAGTAATATAACTGTAGTTAACATACTGGAACAAAACTTGCATAACTCGTGAATGTAAAAACCGCAGTAACCACTTTAATATTAACAAGAGCAGTTTTTAGAATATATATAAATATATCGTACACATACATCTTCTGTATGAACATGTTTAATAAATTTTTAGTACCGAAAAGACTTAATCTTAAAATATATAAAACATGTGAGTTTCCAAAAATAAATAAAATGAGCCCTGCACTAAAAAGAAATTCACGGTGTATATTTTAACTATTGTACATGACAATTTTTTGCAAATTGTCGTATGATAACTCTTTTAGAACTAAAAAATATTTTAATTCAACTTCTAATAACTTTTTTAAATCCATAATATCACAGTTTTTCCATTCAATTAAATCTAAAATTAGGATTTACAAAAATTCTAATTTCACGACTGCAATCTAAGCCCAAAAGAATTTATCCTCGTTTGCGAAGGGAGTGAAAAAACGTATACATCAGCATCATCAAAGATGCTCGTTTTGGTTTCTCTAATACGAGAACGTTCTTGCTAACGCTTTCTCACCGATGATAGATGCATGCGGGAATGCACCATAAGACCGCCACTACAGCCAAGTAGAAGGCGGCCGCCTGAAGAAGATGTCTGTGTTGCCCGGCAGGATTAACAGTCCAATGCAGAGGACATCCGCCGCTGCAGTTCTTGGCGGTACCCTTGACCATTTTTGGCTGAGGTACATACACTTTAGCAGTCACTACTTCACCGTTGCTTCAGTCTGTTTAATCGTCGCGATTCCTTTCTTCGACTTTATCATATTTTACACTGTGGCGTGAGTATATGCGCAAATAATGTTCCTCGCGATTACTTTTACGATGGTTTTACGATAAAAACATGTCACGTGATATATCATAAACTCGCTGATTGTTCTCTATCGCTAGAGTCGAAACGAAGTGTGTCTGAGTTATATATTATAAATATCAAAATCTAAAAAATACCGATGCAATAGGCATAAAATGCACAATCGTGCAATTACTATGGCTGCGTTCGCTTACGGTTACAGCGCTTATAAGCATCATTTGTCCTTGTTTAATATTTGATAAACAACAATGATGAAATAATGTTGCGAGTGCTGTAAGCGCCAAAGCGAACGCAGCCTATATGTCAAAAGAAAGAAAAGATTTTACTTCATAATTTAAATGAATTTTCTACTGCATTTTTGAGATCCGTGATTTCAGAATAAATAAGTCAATCATTTGCGAGAAATTGTCATTCTCTCTAGTAACAGTAGTAATAGTATACGGTAGACAGAAGCGATAATACGACCGTAATCGACCGAGTATAAGTTAGATGAAAAGTAGTGGTAATTGACTGACACTGTAACTCATGTTTATATCAAGAATACTGCGTTATGCCATTTATCCCGGAGTTCAATTAAGAGTTACGCGTCGAGGTACGCGACGTTTATCATTGATATTATACCTGGTATGTATGCTTAGAATGTGCTATTAGTGCCTGCTATGCATATTCAATATTCGGAATTGGTTCAAAGGCACCGTAAACCAAACGCGTCTCTTTGCTATGCCATGTCGGAATTTGATCATTATCAGAATTGAGTGATTCCAAGTTCTTGTCCGTATTTCCTAATTTAACCTTTGGGAAATTATCTTCGCAATATAACGTCAGTTCTATCCGAAGAGTCATCTAAACTGGACGTTGAACGATTTATCGCTCACAAAGTGGAGTTTGCAAAGTAAGTTTTTCTCTCGCAGATATCGCAATAATATAAATCTTCTTCTTAGTGAAGTGTATTGGTGTCTTGACCGTATGTACCGCAATGTATTTCCGATGTCACACTTGCGAGCTGAACTTGACGTGTAAAACCGCGAGAAATGTCGACGTTGCTGTTACCAACTCGGTTAATGGTTCTCGTATAACTACATAATTAGAAAGTACTGACGTATGTAACCGCCGTGTGCCGGAAAATCTTGTATAAAGCTGCGTTAATCTAGTAATTGCAACTAAAGTGTTATAATTAAAAATAATTATATATTATTAAAAATTCATGGAATTAGTATAATTATATGAAAAAATTAATACATATTTCAATTAAGAAATTATATATAAAGCTATACAAATTAATTTAGTTTTGGTAAATATTTTCATATTTTGACATTTTAAAGGATTGATGTAAACTCGTAGATATTTTATATTGTTTGTTATTCAATTTAAAAACATGAAATCACCTCTACTAAATATCGAAATAATTCCGTTAACAACGTTATGTCGGTATCGTGTATAATTTTATTAAAACCGCAATGCTAAAAATCTTCAAATACACAAAGTATCAAATATTGATACCTTTTGGCCGAAATCTTCATAATATCAATATTATATAAAAATATCGGTCAAAATCGATGAAACATTGAAAATTCAAAATTCAAAATATTTAAGTTCGTATACTGAGCAACATAAATATCTGCAGAGTACATTAAGCTTATGCATTATGCGATGGGAAAATCAACTTCCGCTCACCGCTTCCGTTAAAAAAGATGATTATATCTTGATTACGATAATTGGCTTCGAACGGCCGGCTTATCGCGTGTGCATTTAATCGGAACGAATGGCGCATTGTAGACAGACCCTCAGATGAAGGCGATGTCACCGCGAATGGTAAAAGCTCCGTCGAGATCGTTTCACGGTCTGACGAACGTCGATCAATGAATGGGCCGGTTTGCGCGAGAACGATTGCCGCTGAGAAACCGCAATCCTGTCGACTGCTGTGCAACTTGCGAATACCAAGTCTCGAATGCAATCGAGAGAATCTGGCTAAACTAAAACGGCAATCGGTTTCGGTGGAAATAGTCAGTAGAAATCTAAACGGATCTAGAATCATGGCGATGAAGAACACAACTAATTGGCTAGCGGTGAAGATAAGGGATATAAAAAGTATATACATAAGAATAGAGATATACACAAGAAAAATCCGATAAAAATATACATCACTAACCCAGTCTCAACACATCGATCCGCTATTTCTTCTCAAAATTAAAATAATCGCTCGTTCATAGAAAAATAAGAAAATTATTTATTGATAATTTGCCGGGCCAATATTGCTACAGATGATAAAAACTGTTTAAAACAGCTAAGTTTCATGTCAATATTAATTTAACAAAAGAAATAACTATGCATTTCTCACTCTAGACACAACATACTAAACTTGTTCAGAAGTCTAACAGCATGTTACTGTCAACGACCCTAACGTAGTATTTTTCGCATCAATGCACGCGATACGTTCATAGCTGCAGGCATTCGCAAGTTTCATTCATAGACTACAATCATTTAACGTAGGTAGACGAAATGCGTTTCGACGATGCATTTCCCGTTTCTTCAATGGGCTATTAATAACGCTTTGCGATTTAGAAGTCATTCACCATTCGCATTGTTATCCAATAACTCGATTATGCGTGTGCACGTGATACGTCACTATAATGCAAAACACACAGATAGAGGCAGTGTTAAAGTGTATGAGATAAAAGCGCTTAACGAGTATAGAATTGAAAATCCGATAACATAAGCTTTATTCATTGAGTTATATTATATTCATTGAGTTATATTATATTCATTGAATCGTTAATCCATTTGATTCAATCGTGAAGAATAATAAAATATATACAGAAAATAGGAGAAACCAAAATATAGAAACGCAAACTAGCAACCGGATGAATTGTACCGTTTACTTACAAATATATAAATGTATTCCTCGACTTCTCATATGGTAGAAAAATAGATATGCTAACAGACGTGCAACGAGAATGATAAAAAAAATTGTTACCCTTAGTATTGGTATTTTATGTCATGCGTGGGAAAAGAATCGAGACAGAAGGTCTATGCGCGGCGAACTAATAAATAGCAGTCAATGATAAAAACACAATAATTAACCAGAGAAATTTATTCGTTAGAAAACGAAGGCGGTACGTATAAACCTGGATTCCCATAAACCTGTCAATCAAAAAACTAGAACGACACTTGAAGCAATCCGGGCCAGTTTTTCCTTTCCAGATGTCTCTTGCTCGTTATAAACAAGTTACCATTAAATATGTCATTATTATAAACATACCTTCAGAATTCACGCGTTACCTTCAGAATTATACCATCAATTATGTGACAGTCAATTATACGGAGCGTACGCATTAAAAGCTTCAATTGTCATCTAACTAACATAATTAACGCGAATTATAAATGCTGGAAATATAAGCGTGGAAAAATTAAATCATTAAAGTCAAAGGTCCGACTTAATAAAATAGGAAAATAGGAACCAGCAAGATATTAAAAAAGGTAAGATTATAACCTGAAGAGCAAAAGAGAAGAAAAATAGAAAATGAATTATTTATGCCATTAAGCAATTATACGCTGTAAAGGCGTCGTACGCAATTTCAATCACTTATATTTATATTAAATTATTGGATGTAACAATTTAGATTTCTACAGAAATTAAAGATAAGATTATTTATAACATTATATTACAAACAAGTTGTTAAACAAGAATATCAATTACATATTGGTCATTACAATTTTAATAAATATTACTTTATGTGAGCAACGCGATGCAATTTAATATCAACAATATTAAGTAAGCGATGCACGTTCGATCGAAAAGTCATTAGTGCCTATCTTTCTTCACGTTTCGTCGTAAAAGTCGATCGACCGCGCATTTGCATTTAAAATGAATTTCGTCTCTCCACGTAAAATCTAACATTATTTTAAAAAGAACTCAACAACATCAATATTAATTATATAATCCAATTTAGAATATATTATTTATACAGTATAGAAAATTTAAGAGAGGCAGACTTTATGTATTGTATTATATAATAAAAATATAAATTCAAGTCGCAAGGAAATGTTTTGTTGAGGTGATAATTAGATTAGATATTTCAACGGAATCTGTAAGTTTCCCAAAACATTTTCTCTCTCCGAAAACCGATGTACATCACGTTGAAAACCGACGCGAAATTTAAGTATCCTATATACATACTTGTAATCAGACAATTGGATTGTGCGTAATTGAATGCACTCAAAAAGTTTGTAAGAAGCTAGCGCGCTTTCTCAATCGGATATCGATGGCTCTTTGTGGTAGCACTAAATAATGTTCATATTAGCGCGCACATCCTCTATTGCGTGTACTTAGGCGATCGATAAATCTCGAGTGACAGCGAAATCACGAAGTGACTACGCACGAAAGTAGCTTGGAAATTCTATCGACTTAACGGCTTTCTAAGTAGCCTTTTCTCATAAGGCGCATAAAAATGTAAGAGTGCTCTTGACCATAGATCTCCTTTCTAATGTTACACCCTCGTTCTGTCGTTGCAATAAGGAGCGTATAATTGGATAAAAATCATTTGTGCCTTTCCATCCGTCATTCTCTAACGAGGCATTATGCTCTTCCGAAATTTAGCCTCTAACATTAATCATTTGCCGCGCGATGTTAAACATGTTTATGATATTAGAACAATAATTTCGTAATCAAATATCATAATTCAAAATCATAATTATTTATGTCAGAAGGCTTGTATTTTTTAAATTAATTATATCATAAATTTATATAATTAAAAGCATGTGTGTCTCACAAAATAAAAGAATGCAAAATTTAATTTACGGCAATCAAAACCTTAGTTTGTAAAAACCTCAAATTTGACTGTAGCAATTTTTTATGTATTAGTTAAACGTAACTAATAATCGACAAACCATTAATAGCTATTATTTATTAATGAAAATAGTATGATCGATGATTATAATTAGGTGGATGCGAGAGAGAAGGATGAAAATTGATCGTGACTCTGTTTCAGCACGTTCAAGAATGAGACGCTGATAAATATCTTGTTCGCTTAAAAAAATCGTTCCATGTTTACGCGCTTAGCGGACCATATAAATTGACGTTCAATGATGACAATTAATGCGATAAATTGGTAGCCGTGGGACGTACTTTTCTTTTCGCTCTGGTATACAAAGGCGCGATTTCTCTCGACCGACAGATTGTAATAAAGGAACGCACACTCGAAATCGATTGTGTATCAATCGTTTGCCGAGCTAAAATGTGTCCTGGCTTTTTCAACCGCCAGTGAAAATTGGTACGGAAATCCATAGCCCACACGCAACATAATGCGTTTGTGTTAAAGAAATCGGAGCGTACCACGCGTCTCACAGGACTTTCTGTACGGGATCGGTAAACAGAAGGAAGAGTTTATCGATGATTATCTACATTAGATTTCCTATCCTATTATTATGTCAGTACGGCGAATACTTTCCAAAGAGTATTCTGCACGTGATAACAAGATTGAATATATTCACATAATATGTATACAACTTCAGGTATGGTCACTGACGTGAAAAGTGACATAGGGATAAATTTCACAGCGGCATTTTGCTCCGCATGCTTTCAACCGCGCCTACAACAATCGCCTACGTTTATGGCACATTTATATTAAAAGAAATAATAATAATAGATACGCGACTGTAAAATCGTGCCGTTGACGCGGTTTCAGTAGGGGACGATTGCTTTCATGTAGACTAGATTTATAGATCTCGCGCGCGCAGACGTGTCGTAAACCTATCCTGATTAGCGCTAGATCTCGCTCTAGGCGGAGGAGAGGAAAAAGAAACACGGTCTCACGCGAGACCACTCGTCGCGTCGACTTTTCTCTTCCTGTTCTCTTATTCGGCCGCAACCCACGCGAAAACTCAATAATCGTCGTCGCGGAATTCTTCACGGTTTAGGCACGTTTCCAAGGCGTGTCCGGCCGTTGAATGTGGGTATCGGCTTCCACGTGCCTTTGTCACCTTCGTAAGGCCGATCGATCTGTCCTGCGCGATTAGTCGGCGCGCCACCGCGCCGCGACGAAGTCGCTGAAATGCATGTGCAACATTACATGCGAGCATGCGACGAACGCTCGGAACGGAAACGTGACTCGTTGCGAAACCGATATGTTTGCATGTAATCGCTATTCCATCTCGCGCGATGAGTTATTCAGGATTGTTAAGCGATACGCGTACGTAAACTAATTGTGAACCTTTGGAAGCGCGTTCTCCACGGGATGCATGCGATAGACACGTATATACAAATAATTAATACTGAAGTATTACGCGAGTATATCTTCATTGTGCAGTAAAGCGAAGAAATATCGTCCGACATAACAATTCTCCAGAAACGATTCTATTATACAGTAAGAGTCGTAAAAGAAAAACATCGCGCAAAGAAAATGTAATTACATGTCGTGTAATTTATCGCATGTAAGGATGCGATATCAACAGTCTGACGCTAAGCGGTTTTCCTTTCCATGATAAACGTGTCAGCACCGTGGATCATGAGCTTTGACAGTTGTAACGGATACGACTAGACATCGCGGTTAATACCTCGTCGATCGACATATCTCGAAACATCCTTCTTGACGACACGAATGGCTTCATTCGATCGTCAATAAAACTTTCAATACAGCCTTGTGGAGTTTCATTAAATGATACAAGTACTTAGCAGCAGTATTAGAAGAAAACTTGTTACACGCAAGTGCACATAAGCATATTACGAAGAATGCTTCGGAGGCGTGCACAGTTACATAGTCATTCCAATTGACATCTGTGCATCAACAAGTGGTGACTTAAGACATTTGGAATTACTTCGAATATATGACAAAAATCTCGATTTCTTTCGAATACCATTAACTAAAAAATTATTAAGTAAAAGCTTTTAAATATTATTAACTAAAAAGTTATTAAGTCTTAAAAACTTAAAAAAAAAATTTTTTTTTGTTAGATTACATTATTATTATTTCGATCCACTTTTCATTTTATGGATGTGTGTACAGTCGTGGACACATCGGTTGCGACACT